>NC_133488.1:3210136-3349652 GCF_025370935.1 Choristoneura fumiferana | reverse complement strand
CTAGAAGTGGATAATTTGTGCTGATCCCTCGGGATGAAGCTAAGGCCGGATGGGACACGCAACTTAGACTGTCTTAAGGAATTTTTAGTACCGAAAATCCTTTGGGTTGTTAGTAACTACGACAGTTTAGAGTAGATTGTTTATATCAGGTCTATAGTCTGCTATAAATTGTAAGTATGTATATGCACATTAAGGGGCTGTATGATCATCCATTGATTAGTTTTATTTGACGGATAAATGTGATGCCGTCTCCGTCTATTCGAACAAAACAAACAGAGACGGCGATGATAAAACAGGCGGTTAATTTCTGAAAGTAGGAGGTAGCGAACAAACAGGTGTCCAAAAATAAAATTATCCCTTTATAGGATTTCTTTTAGTTGTCCTTTGAATGATTGACAAGACATTAGGAAAAAGAGTAGACACACCCCGGCATACCCAGGGTGCACCAGCTTAAAAGCTTTCTTTCTAGGGTCGGTCACGGAAGAAACCAATGGAGAACAACAAAAAAGACTGACCCGGGTGTTTTCAGAAAAAGTTGTCGAAATTTTTTTTTTTTAGATTTGGATGAAATTTTGTTTTCTTACACAGAATTAGGAGCAATTTCGATTGCAATAGGAGAAAAAAAAAAAGTGTCCCAGGTTTTTCATATAATTTTGTGTTATCCATTACACTACCGTACCGTCATACTAAACGTGTATGAAAACGGTAACGTAATTGAATAAAAATTCTGGGAGACTTTTTTTCTACTATTACAATCGAAAGTGCTCCTGATTCTGAGTGGGAAAACGAAATTTCATCCAAATCTAAAAAAATAATAATTTCAATAACTTTTTCTGAAAACGCCCAATTAGCACCCAGTAGCGAATAGCGGGAGAATGCATCCTCTCCCGGCTTTCCAGCAAATGGGTAAAGCAGTACTCTGTGAGTAGGTGAGAAACCCCTTCAACCCTCTCCTCCCCGTAGTAATCCCCGTAGTTTCCAGGGACTTGAGGACATGCGTGGGTTTTCCCTTCTCTTCTTTTCTTACGTCTTGTATGTCCCCATCTCCTGTATCATCATCATCATCAGGCGGAAGACGTCCACTGCTGAACAGAGGCCTCCCCTTAGAACGCCACAATGAACGACAACTCACCATTTTTCTCAACTCTCACGATGTCGTCAGTCTACCTGGTGGGCGGCCTGCCAAATCTTTGTCTTCCGGTTCGTGGTCGCCATATGAGGACTCTTCTCCCAACGGTTATCTGTTCTCCGAGCGATGTGGCCCGCCCATTGCCACTTCAACTTGCATATTTTTTTCCAGCTACGTCGGTGACTTTAATTCTTCGACGCATCACCTGTATAGCAACCTCAGCACCTCATGTAAAATTTAAAACCAGAAACAAGTCAATAAAAGCAAGGACCTAGTATCTTTGGCCCTTAAGCTGACTCAAACCAAAAAAAAACTTCTATTCTCCGTGAAGCTTTTAAGCATACTAGAACACCCAGGCACGCAACCGTAAATCTTCTTACTATGTAAAATAAATAAGTAACATTTTTAAAATCTCTGAAAACTGTACGACTTTATCATAATTGTAACTATATGTAACCTCAACATTTGTTTAACACGGACATAAATTTGTGAATCTTTGTGAATAAGAAAGTAGGTAAAGATCTACGGATCTACGTTCTGTCTATCTACATATATTGCAGACTAACTGCAGAATCTTTGTATAAAACGAAGAATTCCCAATGTCGCTTCGGATTCCGGTGTAAACTCGCAGCTCGCTTTGTAAAATATTTCCTCTACTAGCGATATTCGAAATTGAAAACCTTTTGCGCGACGGTGCACTTACTTTGGACGTTTATTGGAAGCTAACATTAAAGTGGCTAAGCTCCTCGACTTCGAGGGAATGGTCAGTCAATGGGTTATGAACAGGTGGAAAATAAAACTGGACAACCGAACAAAGTCTAGTATGAGTATTTAGGTCAAGTATAATTATGACAACTCCTGTGGTATCTTATTACGATAACTTTTAAGTTCTACACTGTAACTAAGCAAGTTACGTTGTAGAACTTAAACTAAGTAAACCTACTTTTGATTGTACCAAATATATTTTTTGGGTTCTGTGGGAGGTTCCAAATGGTGGTCAAAGACTATTATTCTCGCAACTTTTTCTTCTTTTTTTAAGTCATCACAAAAATTAGCATGTTTTTAGTATCAAATTAACTCTCAAAGTTAAATAAAAGAGCTATGTTAGTAAAGTAAAAAAACAAGCTGATTAAATTACACTTGCTCAAGAATGTATGTTTCTAAATAAAAAACTTTTAAGAAACATAAATCTTTTATACAAAAAACAGCTGTGATTCTGCTAACAATCCAAATTTAACTCTTTGTCCTTAAAACAGTGTTCAAACTCGTTTTCTGCCAAATTAAACGTTGCTTCAGAGTTTAGTGTGGCTCTAGCCACAAACTTTGTGCCGGCGGACAAATTTGGAAACGGCTATGTCCCATACTGATTTGGTGTTGTTGTTTTGAAGTCGCGCCCTTTCCAGCGGCAGAATAAAGTTTGTAATTCAACCGCTCTTTAGCGAGCACAAATGACGTGGTTTAGTAGGACCAGACCTAATAGATAACTAGTGTGACGTGAGAGGGAGAAAGTTGGTAAGTATGGAATTTAAGTTTTTCAGAGTAATGAGGATACTATTTATTTTTAGGATGCCTTCATTATCATCCCAGCCTATATAGTCCTACTGTTAGGCACAGGCCTCCCCTCAGAATGAGAGAGATTAGACCGTAGTTCCCACGCGGGCCCAGTCCGGATTGGGAACTTCACATACAGCATTGAATTGCTTCGCATGTATGTGCAGGTTTCCTCACGATGTTTTCCTTTACCGTAAAGCTCGTGGTAAATTTCAAATGTAATTCCGTACATGAATTTCGAAAAACTCAGAGGTGCGAGCCGGGGTTTGAACCCACGAGTCTCTGCTTGAGAGGCCATAGGTCAAACCACTCTGCAACCACGGCTTTTTTAGAATTCCTTACCTCTGAAAGAATAATTATTATAACTGAAGCGTGCTGTGAGGGTAGGCAGCGGTAGTGCCGTCTTGGAATTCAAGTGCCTGCCTTACTAAAATACCTTAAATACTATTACTACTATTTTTACTAGAGCTGGGTCGTTACGTATTTTTTGTAAAACGTAACGTAACAGTTTCGAAAAAAAGTTACTTAAAAAACAGTTTCTTTGCTACGGCTTGGTGTCGTTTCGAAGGAAACGAAAATTTAGTTATTAAGTGTACCTCTTTAGACAAATGACAATGAAATTATTTCTATAATCTTAAAAACATAATAGTGTACATAGTGTTTTAGATATGATGAAAGTGGAACTCTCGTTTAGTTTTTAGTCTTTCAGTTAGAAGCTTGAATTTTATAAATTCTTCAGCTATGTCGTTTCATTTGACACCGCATTACTGCTGTACTGTTGATTACAATTAATTACTACGTAATTTGCAGGTAATGGTCCCCACAAGCCATTTATGGGAACGTTCTGGAATCTATTACTACTGGTGCTCAACAATTAGGTGGTGAAATTATGGTGGCCCAGCCAGAATGGTCTCCGCCGGACAGAACTCTTCAATGGTTTGTGGTATCGACTTGAAACTTGGTTTGCATAATGTAGTTTGGATGATAACGCAAGTCCAGTAAATAAAAAATACTATCTTAAACTTAAGAGTGTTTATACCTGCTGAGCTGGCAATGTTGCAATTTTGTTAGTTTTTCTCGATTATTCCATAAAAATTGAATGAAAATTAAAAATGATCTTAATAAGTAAATGTGTCTAGTCCAATAATTATTCGAATTAATGTTTATTGGTTTTTACAGACAATAAAAGTTGATAACGAATAATTATTGGAGTAGACACATTAACTTTATATATTAAGAAGTGTTCTATCAGACAAAATTATTAATTTGCATTCAATTTATTTGGAACAATTGAGAAAAACTAACAAATATGCTACGTTGCCAGCTCAGCAGGTATAAGCGCTCCCAAATAAAATTAGTTACGCTGAAAAGCAAGTAAGTTATAAATTATGAAACTTTTATCAAATGACAGTGAAACTATACTACATCGTCAGATATTAACCCCAATAATAATGCGCCGCTCATAGACCAAGTTCCATACAAATTGGCCCATTCTCCTTTCAAAATGGACTTCTACTTTAAACCTATAAAGCTACAAAGTGGAAAGCCAATTGAAGACCACTGAAATTTAAACGGTGCTACTGAAATCGGCACTCGGGTCTAAGTGAGTTTGTTATTCATTGCGTATGTGAGAAAACTCTGTTAGTTAAGTGAGAGAGTTGAGTGCGTTAGAGAAAGTGTGTAGAACCAGGCGTTTGCAGTATGCGACCTGAGAAATTGCTTAGATGCAGTGCTGGATAGATGCGGTACATAAAAATGACATTGACAAAATAAGAAGGTAAACAAAAAAAATATCATGAAAGGCAACTGCTGCAGCAGTTTACACCGTAAAGGTTTCAAGAAGTGACACTACTCTCTTATAAACTCTATCATATAAGGAAATATAATAGTAGGTGTAATGACGATAAATTATAATGAGGACCTTCATCTCGTAAGGGAAAATCTTAACAGTTCGATGATGACCGCATTGATAGTTGCATCTTACACTACAACAATGTATAAATAGCACCTCTGTGAGCAACTTTTATAATAGAATTACAAAACGTGTACAGTCAGCATCAAAAGTAGCTGCACACTTTCGTACTTTGTCGTTTTACAGCCACGCACTAAACGCCATGCAAGATTGCCAATGTGACAATGCGACAGCGTAAAAACTACTACTTCTGATGCTGACTGTACAACTAACACCATTTGATAACAAATTTTGTAATTGAGGCATGAAAGCATAACAAACGAAAATACTCTACTTTACTTATAATGTTAGTAAATAAATAGGAATGGATGGATTTGACTATAAAAAAATACAAAACATAAAATATCAATAAAGTATTGTATAAATAATACTCAATGTAAATGTGTATTCAATATTTTCCAACATAACGACGATTTTGAACATGAAACTACCGTGAGACTCACTCATATTAAATGATATTGTAACGGATAACTCACGTCTTAAACCGAGTTTAGCTCGACATGTTCCGGGCTATTACAGCTCGGCTCGGCTTATTATTAGAGCTTGCGTGCTCCTGAGAAGAAGGGCTACGAAATAGCCCGAAACATGTCGAGCTAAACTCGGTTTAAGACTTGAGTTATCCGTTACAATATCATTTAATATAACGACGATTCTATACATAGCCTCATTCTACGCTAGCCCAAATAGGGCATCCCTCAAATGGATTTACAAAAGATGAATAGAATGAAGCGTTGGCAGGCCTCCCACCAGGTGGACTGACGACATCGTGAGAGTAGCGGGAAACCGGTGGATGCAAGTGGCAAGTTGTCGTTCATTGTGGCGTTCTAAGGGGGAGGCCTTTGTCCAGCAATGGACGTCTTCGGGCTGATGATGATGATGATGATGATGAATAGAATGCCGACTGAGTAACAAATAAGATCTTGTTTATTAACTAACTAGTTTTTTCTCGCGGCTTCGCACGCATAAACCAATAGGCGTATTAATTTAATTGAAATTCCGGTGGAAAATTTCCAAAAGTTACATCGTGAGTTTCATTGACGTTCCATAAAAGCCCGCGTCAAATGTCATGTCTATAATCCTAGTGGTTGTAATGTAACGCGCTGAGATTATACTAGAAAAGTTATTATGGTCCTAAAGTTTTCTCAAATTTTCTAAATTTTACAAATTATCTGCGAACTTTTAAAAAAATTGATAAATTTGTAAAGTCGTTTTTCAAGTGTAAATAAGGATTATTTTTTATATCTAGAGATACGTAAACATTGCAAATAAAATTAAATATTCATTTAAAACCTTTTACTTTTTATGTAATTCTATTTCTATAACTATTTCGAAGTCTTATTCATTTAGTACTAAAGAGATTAGATTTCATCGTTTTTTTTTTGAACAAGAACTTTTTATAAATTCCTAGTGTTTGTGGTCGTTAACGGCTGATTACCTTCGTCTTAAATAACGATTTTTATTTTTTTTTTAATTTACTAGAGCACAAAAAGTAATTTAACGCTGCTTAAATCTAGCATAAACTTTAGCCTCATGAGTAATAAAAAATTACTTCAAAGATTGAAAGAGTGGAATTCCCTGCCTGCGACTGTGTTTCCTGAACACTACAATTTGGCCGCCTTCAAGTCTAGGGTGAATGAACATTTACTAGGCAAGCGTGCTCCATCGTAGGCCTCATCCTCGCTTTCCATCAGGCGTGATTGTGGCCAAACGCAAGCCTATACAGTATAAAAAAAAAAAGATTTTATGCCAGTATTTTTTTATTTTTTTTATTTCCTTAATAGAAAAACAATTTAACATTTCACAATAATGCAACGAGCAAAACCATACTAAGGTTTAACTGCCGTTGAATTTCACTCACATAACCATAAGTTGGTAATTAATCATGATTTATCTTTAGGCTAGGTATACAGGTAAGCTTAACCATGTTCATCATGTTAGGTAAATTGCTTTAACAATGCGTTTACAGTGGTGTGGTGTTTCACACACACTCGTAAGTATGTTGTATGTATGTTGTCGTTATTTATTATGCGTAGTCCTAAATTCTATTTTTTTGTATTTTCTTACGCCACAGATCTAAAGGCGAGATCATAGGAAACCGTTGAAGAATAATGTAAATAAAACGATTAAAAAATCCAAAAAATTAAAATGTACCTTATAACTGTTTAACTTTTCCTAATTTAATACACACGCGACAAAGTGCCTAAAAACTGGATGCAAAGCTGATCCTTCGATTTAAGTTTAGGCCGGGACTAGAACCCTTCCAATTTATGTGTGTCAGGTCACATTAGTTGTGTGGATTTACTGTAGGAGGGGGAAACGGAGGGAGTATGTTGGAGTTTAATGTGCTTGACGAAGTATTTTGTTAAGATTGTGCATGTTAAAATATTACTTTAATCGGTTTTTGCCTGCAACTTTGCCAAGAATTTGTTTAACATTGTTCCTCGGGAATTGTGTATTTTTTGGAATAAATACTAGCCTAAATATCTTTCCTATGGCTAAATGCATGAAACAACTAAACGAATGGTGGTAAATATCGTGGAAAACGTAGAAGTGTCCACAAAGCTAATAATATCATATTTTTTTTGTCAAAATAATATTTTAACAAAATAAAGTAGGTACTTGTATTTACATAAAACTCTGGCCTATAAAATGTTTCCAAACAATACACGTGATTCCCTAATGCGTACGCACGGAGACCATTTTAAAAGTTTTGACCCGAAGCGGTCCCGGGCGTCCAACTTTAAACTAAGGTTTAAAAATTTAAGGTTTTGGCCTAACTGGCCTTTCGGGACTATGACGCCGGACGAACCCGCAAATAGCCAAGGGTTTCTGCCCAATTTTCTAGTTTCGGACAGTTTACTTAGATAGAATTAAGAGGTAACTTACTAAATTGTGCCGATTTATTTAATTTAAGTAGATTTACACTTAATCCTACTACATTATAAAATGAATAAACTAGCAAACACACCGGACTCGACGGGTGCAATTGTCAAACAAAAGATCTCTATCAAAGGTACTTAACGTTTTCAGATCCATTTCTCAAAAATTACACCCGCGCGAAGCCGAGGCACCGCGTCAGTGTCACTTCATCCCAGCCTATATACGTCCCACTGCTGGGCACAGGCCTCCTCTCAGAACAAGAGGGCTTGGGCCATAGTTCCCACGCGGGCCCAGTGCGGATTGGGAACTTCACACACACCATTGAATTGCTTCGCAGGTTTGTGCAGGTTTCCTCACGATGTTTTCCTTCACCGCAAAGCTCGTGGTAAATTTCAAATGTAACTCCGCACATGAGTTTCGAAAAACTCAGAGGTGCGAGCCGGGGTTTGAACCCACGAGCCTCTGCTTGAGAGGCGATAGGTCAAACCACTAGGCCACCACGGCTTCAGTGTCACTTATGTATCAGGTAAAGTCCGAGTGCTCGACACGCTAATGTTTAATACTGGGACCCTAGTGATAAAGGGGTCTGCAGAAATTACACAGCTGTTTTATGTATAAAGGGGTTTTGGTTTAGGTGGTAGGGCCTTATGCAAGGTCCGCCCGGATTGCTACGACCATCTTGAATTCAAATTCAAAAATTCAAAATTCAAATTCAAATTCAAATGATTTATTCAGTAAATAGGCCGCAATGGGCACTTTTACACGTCATTTTTTATACTACCAGCGCTTTCGGAAAGACCATCATTGCCAAGAAGAATGCGCCGCAAGAAACTTGGCAGAAAGTCATTTTTTCATAAAAATATAATTACAAATAAAATACTTAAAAACTATATTATACAATAAAAGAAAAAAAAATACAAAAAATAATAATAAAAGAAATACAGGGATGTATGGGGTCCCTTAGTTACAATACTAAACACTAACTATATCTAAACTATATCTACGTTCAGTGGAAGTGTAGAATGCTTCCACCGTCATAAAATTTTAAAATAATAATAACAATAATTTAGTTCTGAAATATACATTTCAGGTCAAGTAACCATTAAGCTTTTGGATTTCGAAGGCAAGTTCACGTCTGCCGCCCCCAAAGTTAGCTCACACGCAGGTGGTAGGACCTTGTGCAAGGTCCGCCCGGATTGCTACCACCATCTTGCTCGTTAATCCTGCCGTGAAGCAGCAGTGCTTGCACTGTTGTGTTTCGGCGTGGAGAGTAAGACAGCCGGTGAAATTACTGGCACTTGAGGTATCCCATCTTAGGCCTCTAGGTTGGCAACGCATCTGCAGTCCCCCTGGTGTTGCAGGTGTCTATGGGCGGTGGTGATCTCTTACCATCAGGAGACCCCACTTGCTCGTTTGCCATCCAATCGAATAAAAAAAAAAAAAAAAAAAAAACGCACTCATGTCATGCTCTGAAAGCAGAGCGGTACCTAGGGCATGGTATTGCTTCCGTTCCCATAAGCTCTATGGGATCGTCTTGGGAACTTCGACGTCGCGAGCCTGTGACTAGAATTTAAACTAAAAATATAAAAGTTTTAAATCCATAAGCTTAACAATATACAGCTTGCTCGCTAATACTGCCGTGAAGCAGCAGTGCTTGCACTGTTGTGTTTCGGCGTGGAGAGTAAGACAGCCGGTGAAATTACTGGCACGTGTGGTATCCCATCTTAGGCCTCTAGGTTGGCAACGCATCTGCATTACCCCTGGTGTTGCAGATGTTTATGGGCTCTTACCATCAGGAGACCCACTTGCTCGTTTGCCATCCAGTTGAATAAAAAAAAACCGCTGTTCAACTTCTGCTAAATTAACCCCTTTTTCACTAGGGCCCCTCATGCTGTCATCTCTATTGCTATTTCCGGGATAAAAAGTAGCCTATGTCACTCCCTGGGCCATAAATTATCTGTATGCCAAAAATCACGACGATCTGTTGCTCTGTTTCGACGTGAAAGACGGACAAACATACAAATACAAACATACAAGCACACGAACACACACACTTTCGCATTTAGTGTAGTGGGCAGAGACCTTAAAAGAGCCTTTTGCGGCCTACTCACAGAATAAACATTTTTGATTTGTCATAATCACGCCTTTGCGTGCACCTCCGATACGCAGTTTGACGATTTCTCAGGTAAAATAATATACTTTTATTTATTTGCGTGTGATCGTCCCAATTCCATCATCATCAACATCATCCCAGCCTATATACGTCCCACTGCTGGGCACAGGCCTCCTCTCAGAACAAGAGGGCTTGGGCCATAGTTCCCACGCGGGCCCAGTGCGGATTGGGAACTTCACACGCACCATTGAATTGCTTCGCAGGTTTGTGCAGGTCCCAATTCATTGCTTTATATTATAATGAGTACCGTTACACGCTACAGTCTAAAATTAGAACGAATTTGACTTGTAAGGTTTAATTACGAACGAACGAGCGAAAAGTTCCCCGAAGTCAAATAAAACTCTGATGGTAGGTAAATGTCAAACAGTAAGCACCCTCTTTCCGGCCTAGTGGGTGTAAGTATTATTTACACGCTCAAAAGAGCCAAGATATTTAAAAATGCTACTTATCCAAGAAATAAATATACATTGGCGAAAAAATGTTAGCTACAAAACGATCGTACCTGATCAAAGTTGGCGAATTTTGAAATATAAGATAAATAATACATAAATAAAAATACATATTTCCACATTAGAAAGAATGAAAGAAAGGAAATTTAGAATAACAAAAAATTTAAACGTAAGTACATTTATTACACAATGTCCCAAAAGGAAAAACTAAAAAACACAAAACAAACACGTTAGAGACAATAATAATGTAAAAAAAAAGTAAAAAAAAAAAAAAATGGTGGTCCGTAAAATCCGGAATTTGGAATTTAAATAAAAAATACAAAAAGATTCCAAAAATAACAACCTTAATAATAATGTTGCAATAGGGTCCGGCTCAGAATTTATATTGCTGCCGGTCGAGGAAACTGGCACGTTTTTTTACTCGTCCGTTACGGGAAGGGTAGACACACATCAAATATTTAAAAAACAACTACAAAAAATAAATACACAATTATAACACGTAAGGAAGCATTAAAAAAAAGATAAAGGTAAGATCTGGCATTTTTTTCTAAGAGATAATGATGAGGTAATTGGTTTTAAATTACTCTGTACTGCCAATCATGAACTCTGGTATCCAGCTCTGTGGTGTTTGAAGCAAGTGGAGAGGAGACCACAATACTATTTTCCCAAGAAATACATTATGATGTTTCACTCAGTTCCTCATCCAACGACCACAAAGACTCTGTCAAAAGTGTATTGACTTAGACCAAGATGATATACCTCAAGTACCAGTAATTTCACCGACTGTCTTACTCTGGACGCCGAAACAGAACAGTGCAAGCACTGCTGCTTCACTGCAGGATTAGCGAGCAAGATGGTGGTAGCAATCCGGGCGGACCTTGCACAAGGTCCTACCACCTGCAGAATTGCTTTTGGTTTGCCTTTTCGGTAGTTTCGTGGCGCGATAACTTCTTGAATCCCATTGGGTTGCCTAATTTTTATGTAAAAGCAGCGATGCTAAATATAGCACAGGTTGGACTACATGTAACGTGTTTCTTGAAGCTTGTGGTCATTTTCAATTTTAATTTGCAAGCAAGCCCGCATTTATACCCACGAGTTTCTGCTTAAAAGGCCATAAGTCAAACGACTAGGCCATCCGGGTTTTATACTAAATGTTATAATAATAGGACGTTACACATTATGAAAACATGGATTTCGTTATTACATCTAATTATTAAAAGGGAATTAAACACAAAATACTTTTATGAATAAAATAAAATTTAAAAAAATATCTCGTGGAACGTACTCAAACTAGCCAGCCCAAAAATGCTTTGTGTTAGTCAACTTTACGCTTTTCCTCTACTTACTTTCATTATAATTAGTCCAAAAATACAACCTTTTTCTTAATAATTAAATTAATTGCGCCCGCTTTCCTCGTCTGCCTCTGAAGGAACAAAGCCCTTTTTTCCACGACCAAATGGCAAGTCATCTGCAAAACGGTGGCTCCGGACATTGTTTAGATATCTTAATTCTGATTTAAGTGCTTGGAATGGCTGAAATTCTAGCTTTTTCTCTAGTGATATAAATGGTTGTAACCGGCCAAGTACATACCAAACCACGCATTATGGAGTATAATAGGTTATTTTCTATCTATCCTACTCTATCTTAACATACTAACGTATTTTGTATTTTGTATTGTGTTTTTTGTATTTTTTTTTGTATTTTCTTTTATTTAATTGTATACTGTAGTTTTTAAGTATTTTATTTGTAATTATTTTATGTTGAAAAAATGACATTCTGCCAAGTTTCTTGCGGCGCATTCTTCTTGGCAATGAAGGTCTTTCCGAAAGCGCTGGTATGACGTGTAAAAGTGCCCATTGCGACCTGAATAAATGATTTTGATGTTTTTTGATTTTGATTTTCTGATACTACTAATATTATAAATGTGATAATTGCTGAAGATATTCAGGTGTTTAGATATTTGGATGTTTTTTTTTACTCAATCATGCAAAAACGGCTTAACAGATTTTAAATTTGGCACACAGCTTAATGAGTAGGATCAACCTCTCTTTTTGTCCCGAAAAATTGGGTAGTTTCTGCGGGGTTGTGACAAACGCATTTTCACCGACAAAGTCTCGGACTACGGCAAGTCATGTTTATTGTCTTCAAAGCTTAAGATTTATTTGATGAATGATGTCGGAGAACTCCGACCGTCCCCAAGATACAGGTTTTTGCCTAGTTCAGTGTCAGAATTTTAACCTATTCTTTAACTTTACAATAGCTGCATCATTATTTGATTATATATTATATAGATATAGATAAATACTTAAATACATATTCAACACCCAAGACCCGAGAACAAACATTCGTATTTTTCATACAAATATCTGCCCCGACACGGGAATCGAACCCGGGACCTCAAGCTTCGTAGTCAGGTTCTCTAACCACTAGGCCATCTGGTCGTCTAAATTATCGTCGTTATTATAAATGTTGTTTTCAGCACTATCATCAGAATCAGAAGTTTACTTCTGTTTCTTTACGAAATGATTAACCAGTAAATTCTTAGTAGTCATTTTACGAACATCGCACGAGAAACTACCACCCAGTGAAAAAACGAATAATTTTCTACACCTTACCATTATTTTACATAATTATATCTTCACATATAAATTTACATTTTATACACTCGTAAGCAAAAATCTCGTAACGTTTCCAAGTCTCCGTCAAACGGATAACAGTTTGGAGGAGACTTTGAAACAATCGTTCAGTTCACACAAACCCCACGCAATCGCAACCAATCGACGTTTCGGCCGTCAGTTAAGTCAATTTACTGGGGATTACTAACACTAACTTTCGTTTAAGCACTGTTTAGGTTGAGTTTGGCTCTTGATTGTTAACTTTCAACTAGAAGCTTGCCATTAAGGCCATGTTGTTACGGGAAAAGTTATATTGACAGTTTGAAGTTGCGTTGCGAATTTGTTTTGTTTTGGTCGGGATGCTTTTGGAGTATTGCTAGGAGCCTACGAATCCTAATCATTACTTTGATTTGTTCGCTAATTTCTTTCTGAGATTACCTAGTTGTTACTGACCATGCTCAAGCTAAATTTTATGGAATTTAGTAGATTTACGGGATGATCATATAAGTGTGAGTATATAATGCGAAAGTTTGAATGTTTGTGACTTTCTTGAGAGACTACATTTCAACCCACTAGACCACCACACAGCTATATTCAACGATAGCGGGGAAATAGTTATTTGTGTCACAAGGGAGCAAAATGGTGTATTTACGGCGAGGGCGTACATTGAATCCAGAATGTAGCGAAGGATTCTGCAATAGAATCCTGAGCGTAGCGAGGGATTCTAAAGTAGAATCCTGAGCGTAATGAGGGATTGAAGTGTTAATGCCCAAGATGAAAATAATTTTGCTCCCGAGTGGTTCATACAACTTTTCACACCGAGCATTAAGGAACTTGAAATAAAATAATTCTAAATATTATTAAAGAACAACCAGCATAGAAAAAGGCGTGGCTTTACAATTATCAACTTCAAAAAATGACATTTGCATTAAAAGACTTAGAAAAGCCTTGAACAGAAAAGTTGCACTTTGCTCCCTCTCGTCAGGGAGGAAAAGTTATTTTTCTGAAGGAGAGGTGTGAAAAGTATATTGTACTATGTTTTTTAGAGAGACGGAGCACTGGTACTGGTTGTGAAACATCCCACTATCCCACTAATATTATAAATGCGAGAGTTTTTGTCTGATTGTTTGTTTGTTACTTCATCACATCAAAACCGCTGCACCTATTTCGATACAATTCGGTGTATAGATATTTTGTGTCCCGGAAAAGGACATAGTTTAATTTTTATCCCGGAAAATTGCACAGTCCCCGCGGGAGCATGATAGCAAAATTCTAGGCGGACGGAGTCGTGGGTAAAGGCTAGTCTACTATAAAAAGCGTGTTGTGTCTGTGTCTTGAAAAGCCAAATACCAAAGTGTCAGATAAGGAAAAACGTAGATAGTTAGCACTAGTTAGACAAGGGTTTGATGGCATTTATTCTTTGCTAATAAGGATAGCTAAGGTGGTGCGGACACGTCGTGCGTTTGAATGATGTTAGACTCCCTAAAGTTGTACTGTAATATCAATTAAAGGAATTATGCGAGACCTGGGAAGATCGTGCGAAACAGATATTGGAAAATGGTGCAGCTTTGTAAATAAGGCTGTTACAAATTTTTAAGAACATAAACACACTCATCAAAAGTACCTAGGGATATTTTTTACTGTACATTAGGTATTACTACTAAGTGTAAACATCAGGCAGGCATCAGGCATCGTCCAGGGATATAAGTAAGGTGACCCGGGGCTATTGTAGCTGGGGGAATATTGTATCTGAGCCGCCTGATGGCGTCCTTACAACGCCATGTTCTTCTCGGCCATTTTACGTTGTGTTCGCCAGAAGTGTCTTCACACAACACACATGAACACGGCGAACATGGCGTCATCAGGACGCCATCAGAAAGCTCAGACACAATATCCCCCCAGCTACAACAACCCCGGGTCACCTTATCCCAATACTTTCTTGATGTGTGTTTAAATTAAAGATGACAATCTTCAAACTGCTCTTCTTCTTCTATATATATAATATAGTGACCAGCATTCGGACTTCTACCTTACTTAGTACAGCATAAATTATGGAAATGTTGCATACAATAGTCAATACGAACGTCCATTCCAATGGAAATACAATACTGATTACTGGCAATCTAATCTTTTGTATGAAATTTGGCGGTAAATCATGCGTGAAAACGTAGCGCCAATTTTCTACGTTACAATGATAAAATCATATCTTCCATTCACTTCGTATTTGAAATGGAACCTTCCGCTAACATAGGAGAAATGAATTTCGTTTACTATAAAAGTTGGACATAGAATAAATTGCGTTAATTCAAATTTTGCAGCTAGTTTCGCAATCATATTGGCTGAATTTATCTAGCAGGTATCCAAATATTTTATTATAATGTTGAAATTAGTCTTATTTTTGTTTCTATATACGTAGAGCGTTTGTTTTTGATTTGAAAAATCCGATTTAAAAACACGCATTCTTTTTTAGGGTTCTGTAGTTAACTAGGAACCATTATAGATTCACCATGTCTGTCCGTCTGTCTGTCTGTCCGCGGGTAAGCTCAGAGACCGTTAGTACTAGAAAGCTGTAATTTGGCATGAATATACATATTAGTCACGCCGCTGGTAGGGTACCTCCCATAGACGTAAAGTGGGGGTGTTTTTTTTTTTCGACTGACCCTTTAGTGTGGGATATCGTTGCATAGATATTTTAAAACCATTGGGGGGTTGTTAAGAATTTTTTTTCTATTCAGTACTCTGCTTGTGAAATATTCAACCTTAAAGTGCAAATTTTCATTAAAAAAATTGCAAAAATTCAGAATGGTAGTAAATATATCAAATTTGCAAGGAAAAGTATAGCGGCTACGATTGCTTGAGAAATATTAGTAGTTTAAGAGTAAATATCAGCCTAAGGCAGGGTTTCGCAAAGTGGGGTACGCGAACCCCTAGGGGTTCGCCATTCGACGGCAGGGGGTTCGCGACAAGATTTACGTAAGGGGTGCGTAATGACTGGCAGGCACTGGCGGCACACATGGTGGCGCGCGCGCGACTGATTTCATCGTTCAACAGTCAATTTTATTGTTTTCTATGGGAGGTTAGAGGGGGGGGGGATTTAATTAGTTAAGGGGTTCGCTGTCACCTGGAAACTTTAACAGGGGTACGTGGAGCCGAAAGTTTGAGAAACCCTGGCCTAAGGTATAAGATATACCTAAATTTGGAAGATTCCGTACAGTACACAATACGAAAACAGTAAAAAAAAAAAATTTAATGGCTACGGAACCCTATCCTGGGTGTGTCCGACACGCTCTTGGCCAGTTTTTTTTGTTTGTTATAACGTCAAGAGTAGTAATGTTTTGATTGATTTTGTCTTTTTGACATCTTTAATGTATACTTGATAACTTATCTGCTACCACACGTCACCACAACTATTATTTTATGCATTATGATAGAAGGAAAGAAAGAAAATATTTATTTGCCAACAGAATCAATAAAACAGTACAAGATAAAAATACAATATAGCAGTAGATTAAAAATAAGGGTAAAAAAAAACAATTCAATCAACTTTATAAGTAGTCTGTCATGCGGCAAAAGGAGCAGACTCAGCTAATGCTACGCTAACGCAGAAGCTGCTGGGCTACTACGAAACTCGAAACTCGAAGTTCGTATCGTACCGTCCCTTTCGCTCTCGTATTAAATAGTATAAGTAAGTGTCAGAGGGACTGCACGACACGAACTTCGAGTTTCGAGTTTCGTAGTAGCCTAGCTGGTTTTCAGCCTGCCCCTGTTGCCCCCGTTGCTGTCATGTTGATGTGTATGTTTCAAGCATAATCCATCGATCTCCATTTGCAAATAAATCGACACAGATTCAACTATTCCAAACATCGCACAAAAATTCAAAAAGGTGTGAAAGAGAGAAATAGAGTTAATATTAAAAAATATATTTCATTGACATGGACCACTGCAGAGTTACACCGGACTCAATCATTTATACCGGGTGTGGCCTATAATATAAGCAAATATTTAAAACATTCATACTCCTCAAACTGAACAACAGTAGTTTAGCGATTTTGAACATGAAACTACCGTGAGACTCACTCATATTAAATATAATGACCCGGATAACTCACGTCTTAAATCGAGTTTAGCTCGACATGTTTCGGGCTAATCCGTAGCCCTTCGTCTTCGGAGCAACGCGACTCAGCGGCTGCTGCAACACGCGCACTGCGCGCCACCGCATCCGCAGCCGCTGAGTCGCGTTGCTCCGAAGACGAAGGGCTACGGATTAGCCCGAAACATGTCGAGCTAAACTCGATTTAAGACGTGAGTTATCCGGGTCATTATATTTAATATGAGTAGTTTAGCGACTTTAAAAAAAATAGTTTTTTATTTTTTATTACAAAAAAGCAAAATGTTTGATGTTTGTAGCGTGACAGGCGACGTCAGTTGTGTTCTACGATGGCGTAAATTGATAGCAGTATTTAATTTGTATGAAAAAAGGAAAATTCAAAGACTCCATTATTTTTAAAAGTCACTGAAATAATGTTGTTTAGTTTGACAAGGACGATCTGTGTTTTGATTTTTTGCTCGTATTACAGGCCACACCCGGTATAACATATATCCTACTAATATTATAAATGTGAAAGTTTGTGAGTGAGTGAGTGAGTGAGTGAGTATGTTTGTTACTTTTTCACGCTTAAACGGCTGGACGGATTTTGATGAAATTTGGCGGAAAGTTAGTTTATAACCTGGATTAAAACATAGGATACTTTTTATCCCGATATTCCCACGGGATAGGGATAAAATCTCGAAATAACAACCGCTAGGCTTAGAGTCATGAAATTTGGTATGTAGGTTATTGTTATTATTATTTTGTATTTTTTTTCTCAAATGTATACTTACTAATAAGGTGGGTAGACAGTGCCAATGTTGACATCGTACTCGTATTTCTTTAAGCTTTTAAAATAAATAAAGGGCTATAAAAGTGTAAACAGTGCATAAATATGCAAACAGTGCTAAAAAACACTAGAATCATATAAAGTACTCAGTGAAAAAAACTGTAAAACTGCGTAAATAGTGTAAAAATACGTTGCATTGATAATGACTTTGTAATCCATTAAAAACAATTATTTAGACCTATCCAGTGCAAAACACGATTGTTGTGTGCGAAATGATATGATTGGAATACTAATAGTCTGAACAAAATACGAAAAAAGTGTCCATGTAAGAAGTGACAATAACTATAACCTCAAAAGTGCAAAAATAATGACTCAGTGATTATTACCATACTTATACTTTGTCCCTTTACAAACATACCAACAGCGCCATCTAATATTACTTTTTAGAACTTCTGAGTCAAGAATAAGTATCTATTATCTATCATGGATGAAATAAAACATATGTTATTAAAAATGCAACAAGATATGGCACAACAAAAACAAGATATGATAGACATGAAGGAGGATATAAAAAGCACGATAAACAATAACATTAACGAGAAATTCAACATTTTAGATCAAAAAAATGCTATTTTGGAGAAAAAACTGGAAGAACAAAGCGCAAAAATAAAAAGCCTAGAAAGACATATTAGATACAAAAACCTAGTCATATTCGGGGTGGAAGAATGCGAAAAATCCTACCACGAGTTAGAAGATATGTTAATCAATATTGTAAATACGTACTTCAAACTCCCATGCGACAGATCTCACATCGAAGCTATCAGAAGAATAGGGCAAAAAGGCGAAAAAATCAGACCAGTTGTAATAACATTTTCTACAGTGGGTTTCAAACTGAAGGTTTTGAAAAACAAATCGTGCCTGCTAAATACGAAGTACTACATAAAGGAAGATTACCCCAAAGATGTCTTGAACAAACGTAAGGAACTACTAGCTCAACTACAGAAGGAAAAAGAAGCAGGCAACACTGCTTTCATAAAATACGATAAACTTATAGTATTGAGTAACAATAAGAACAACCATAACCAGCAAATGAATAAGAGGAACCTGTCTGAATCCCCAGAGATAATACCACCACACTCCGGTGGCCATAAAGCTCAACACGATAGTAAACAACCTTTGAAGAAAAATAAAGTTTCCAATATGAGAGATTATCTTCAAAAACCGAAACTAACCTACACTCAAACTGATACCAATCAAAATCAAGGAAACACATCCCAGCCCAATTTAGCATAGCAACCACAAACTGGCCCTCTACCCCCCACTCACCTCCCAACACGGCTGGTCACCGCGGGAGAGATAGACCACAACCCTCCAAAGAATATTTACTCAAGAGAAAAAAATGAAGTAAATATTTGTACCCTTAACGTAAGATCACTATCTACACCTGAAAAACTGCTAGAACTGAAGACAGCTCTCCGTAACATAAAACACGACATACTAGGCCTGAGCGAAGTGCGACGGCTAGGTGAAGATATAATTGAAGACGAAAATTATATTATGTACCATATGGGACAAACAAAAGGTCTATACGGCGTAGGTTTCCTAATCAAAAGAGAGTATAAAGAAAATATTTTGAACTTTTCCGGCATATCAGAGAGGATTTGTATATTAGAAATAAACCTAGGAAAGTTACACTTCGCAATTATACAGGCTTACGCACCAACAGAAAGCTCCACACAAGAAGAGATAGATAAATTCTACAATGACTTAGAGAAAGCTCATAATATGATCTCAACACAGTATATAATAGCCATGGGCGATTTCAATGCACAGATCGGCAAACCGAAGAGCTATGAGAATAAAGTAGCGGGCATTTACGGTTTTGGAAAAAGAAGCAAGAGGGGAGAAAGACTAATGCAGTACGTGTACGAACATAATCTGAAAATAATTAATACAATGTTTAAATCAAAAGCTAACCGAAGATGGACCTGGATTTCGCCCGACAAAAATACTAGAAAAGAAATAGATTATATAACAACAACTAAACCAAAACTCTTCTCAAAATACGAAGTGATAAATTCTTTTTCCTTTGGCACAGACCATAGACTCCTGAGAGCGACACTTTCCCTAAGTACGAAAAAACAGGGCAGAAGAAACTTTACCAGTCCGAGAAACTCATTAAAGTCACTGGAAGAAATAGAAATGTACTTAAAAAAATTAAATGAATTTCTACCTGACCTAATAGAAAACCACGAAAGATATACAGTCACGGAATACTACAAAAAGATAGAAAACTGTATATTGACAAGCTTGAGAAACAAAAAACAATCAAGTAAAAGAACAATTCTATCAGAAAAAGCAATTCAATTAATGGAAAAGAGAAGCACACTACAAAATAAAAGAAATCATACTAAAAAGGATAAAATTGATCTAAAAAACTTGTATAAAGAAACAAATAAAGAAATCAGAAAATGCTATGAAAATCACAGATTACACATACTCGAAAAATGTATAGACAGAACAAGATCCGCAAAAAAGGCATACAAAGAATTAGACCAGTCAAAAAAATGGGTCTCATCTCTTCAGCGAGGGCCTACAATTTGCAAATCACGAAATGACATTATAAACATAGCCACAGACTTCTATACAGGCCTTTTTAGTTCTATACCAGACTCAGTAAAAAATACAGAACCAGATCAACTAAAAAACACACTGAATGTACAACATTTTAGTGAAACTGAAATCCTAAAGCAAATAAATAATTTAAAATCAGATAAGAGCCCAGGACCAGACAGTTTAAATAACGAATGCATCAAACAAGGCAGAACACATTTATTAATACCACTTACAATATTATTCAATAAAATACTCAAAGAAGAAACTGTACCACAGCAATGGACAGAATCGGAAATTATTTTATTGTATAAAAAAGGTGATCCTAAAGACATAGGAAATTACCGTCCGATAAGTCTTATGTCTTGTCTATATAAACTCTTCGCATCATGTTTACTACACAGAATATCCCCCCAAATAGACTCATACCAACCTATGGAACAAGCGGGATTCCGAAGTGGATTTAGTACAACGGATCATATCCACACCGTTGACCACGTCATTGAAAGGTATGTCGAATACAAAAGACCGCTCTACATAGCTTTTATTGATTATAAGAAAGCCTTTGACTCTATTTCTCATATTAGTATCTGGGAAGCACTAAACAAACAAAATATAAACGCAAAATATATAAATATCATCAAAAATATATATGTTAACTGCACAAGTAGAGTCAGGCTAGACAGAGTGGGCACCAAGATCAGCATCAACCGAGGAGTCAGACAAGGCGACCCTATCTCGCCGAAACTGTTTATAGCGGTCCTACAAAATGTAATGGAAGACTTACCGTGGTCAAAACAGGGAATCAATGTGAATGGGAATCAACTAAGTCACCTACGCTTTGCGGATGACATCGTCGTGTTCTCTGAAAGTCCATATAAGCTTAACACAATGATTAACGAACTTCAAACTGCTAGTGTTCGTGTAGGCCTGGAAATGAACTTAGAAAAAACCAAAGTCATGACTAACAGTGAATTGACGCCAATACTGGTTAGCGATAGCGATGTGCCACTTGAGTACGTAGAAAGTTACATTTACCTTGGGAAACAAATTTCATTTAGAAAAGACCGAAATATAGAGGAAATAGACAGGAGAGTAGCTATTACATGGAAAAAGTACTGGGCACAAAAGGAGATTCTCAAATCGCAACTACCAATTAAATTGAAAAGGATAATTTTAGACACTACAATTCTACCCTGCCTCACCTACGGCTGTCAAACGTGGGTTTATGATCACAAAGCGAGACAAAAAATACAGACCAGTCAGAGGGCAATGGAAAGGAGCTGTCTAAATATAAAACTGAGAGATAGAGTAAGAAACACAGAAATTCGGAAAATAACCAAGGTAAAGGACGCTCTACATTTCTCTCAGAGTCTAAAATGGAGGTGGGCTGGTCATGTTGCGAGATACGGTGACAATCGATGGACAAGCAACATCACAAAATGGAAAGGACCGCTTGGCGCGAGAAAGAGAGGTCGCCCGTGCGCCCGGTGGCAGGACGAGATTGTGGCCAACGCAGGAAGAGACTGGATGACCACCGCCAAAGATAGAAAAAAATGGAATTCTTTGGAGGAGGCTTTTACCCTGAGGGGGTCCACAAATTGAGCATGCATAAATATTCTATTAATTTAATTTTATATTTAATTTAATTTTATCTTACAAAATCAATCCAATGTATTCGCTATTGTAAATACCTAGTAGCTTGCATGCAACCAATAATCTAAATTATTTATTAATTGTTCATTTATTTTTGTGGAATGAAATAAAGCTATATTATTATTATTATTATTATTATACTTACTGTAGTTTTTAAGTATTTTATTTGTACTTATTTTATTTTGAAAAAATGACTTTCTGCCAAGCTTCTTGCGGCGCATTCTTCGTGGCAATGATGGTCTTTTCGAAAGTGCTGGTATTTAAAAAAATGACGTGTAAAAGTGCTCATTAAGGCCTACTTACTGAATAAATGATATGAATTTGAATTAGGATAGGGAAAATTTTTGAAATTTTACCACTGGGTTTAGAGTCTTGAATTTTGTACAGTTATTCACAACACAACCTCAATGAAGACCACGATATAAATTTGAAAATTTCCAGGGGAATTTTGTAAAATCCCGAAAATTTCAATTGCAACTACCAGACCGAATAGCTTACGCGTGCGAAGCCGCGGGTAAAAGCTAGTATTATAAATGTGAAAGTTTGTGAGTGAGTGAGTGAGTATGTTTGTTACTTTTTCACGCTTAAACGGCTGGACGGATTTGGATGAAATTTGGCGGAAAGTTAGTTTAAAACCTGGATTAAAACATAGGATACTTTTTATCCCGATATTCCCACGGGATAGGGATAAAATCTCGAAATAACAACCGCTAGGCTTAGAGTCATAAAACTTGGTATGTAGGTAGTTGGACGTCTGGAATAAAACATAGGTGACTTTTTGACCCGATATTCCCACGGGATACCTAGGGATAAAATCTCAAAATAACAACCGCTGGGTTTAGAGTCATGAAATTTGGTATGTAGGTAGTTGGATGTCTGAAATAACACATAGGCAACTTTTTGACTCGATATTCCCACGGGATACCTAGGGATAAAATCTTGAAATAACAACCGCTGGGCTTAGAGCCATGAAATTTAGTGTGTAGGTAGCTGAACCTCTGAAATAACACATAGGCTACTATTTATTTCGATATTCCCACGGGATAGGGATAAAATCTCGAAATAATAACCGCTGGGCTTAGTCTCATGAAATTTGGTATGTAGGTAACTGAACATCTGGAATAACACTTAATTGACTTTTTGACCTGATATTCCTACGGGATAACTAGGGATAAAATCTCGAAATAACAACCACTGGGCTTAGAGCCATGAAATTTGGTATGTAGGTAGCTGGACTTCTGGAATAACACATAAGCTACTATTTATTCCGATATTCCCACGGGATAGGGATAAAATCTCGAAATAATAACCGCTGAGCTTAGAGTCATGAAATTTGGTATGTAGGTAACTGAACATCTGGAATAACACTTAAGTGACTTTTTGACCCGATATTCCCACGGGATAACTAGGGATAAAATCTCGAAATAACAACCACTGGGCTTAGAGCCATGAAATTTGGTATGTAGGTAGCTGGACCTCTGGAATAACACATAGGCTACTTTTTATTCCGATATTCCCTCGGGATAGGGATAAAATCTCGAAATAACAACCGCTGGGCTTAGAGGCATGAAATTTGGTATGTAGGTATCCGGACGTCTGGAATAACACATACGCTACTTTTTATGCCGATATTTCCACGGGATAGTTTTGTAACTAAGGGACCCCATACATCCGTGTATTATTGTTATTATTATTTTGTATTTTTTTCTTTAATTGTATACTTACTGTAGTTTTTAAGTATTTTATTTGTACTTATTTTATTTTGAAAAAATGTCTTTCTGCCAAGCTTCTTGCGGCGCATTCTTCTTGGCAATGATGGTCTTTCCGAAAGTGCTGGTATTTAAAAAAATGACGTGTAAAAGTGCCCATTGCGGCCTATTTACTGAATAAATGATATGAATTTGAATTTGGAGAGGGAAAAATTTTGAAATTTTAGCACTGGGTTTAGAGTCTTCAATTTTGTACAGTTATTCACAACACAACCTCAATGAAGACCACGATATAAATTTTGGAAATTTCCAGGGGAATTTTGTAAAATCCCGAAAATTTCAATTGCAACTACCAGACCGAATAGTTTACGCGTGCGAAGCCGCGGGTAAAAGCTAGTAATATGATAATCATAAGACGTCTACCTGATAAACGAACATAGTAGGTCTCCCCCTTGGAATGCCACAATGAACGCAACATTAATCTTTAACTTTAAATATAACACTATACCCTTAACCTCTTTTTGAATAGAAGCATTTTCTCGAAATGTTTTAAAATGACGTGCATATGGCGTTAACGACTGACTTCACCCAAACACAGCGTCACATTTGTTGAGCTATTGAAGCATAAACTTCTGTAGGATCCAAGGTACAAGAACCAGGAGAAATACTAATACATCGTGTTAAAAGATGTGATGAGATGATGGCAATTTAAAGTAAGGTATAATGAAAACAAGCGATGAGAAAAATAAGTTTAAATAAATATTTAAAACAAGGTTTATTGGCTGTCAATACTTGAAGTGGCATTTATATTTCATATTCGTACAAATGAATTCACTCCAAAGACGGGAAGTGGATCGAACTTGATTCCAAAATTTGACCCACACAAACTAGGCAAGTTAAACAAAAAGCAATAAATACTGTCAAAAGATGCGAAAACACTAAATTGAGTTGACGAATTAGTGATGTCACAGTTAGGTAAAATCTATAAAAGAATTTTGTTTTGATCTCATGAAAAGTACGTCAATTGATTGGTGGCACCATCGCCCTTATTTCTAACGCTTGTCACTTGTTTTGGTTGTGTTCAATGTCGAAGTTCCAGATACCAGCGCCTGCTTGGATGAATCGAAGGCGTATTGTGGGATATTGGATATGGCAAAACGATTTCAAAAATGTACATGAAAAGAACAATATACTTCCTAAGTACTATTTAATATGAAATGCTCTTGTTACGGCCAGTCTTTTGTGGCTGTGAAAGTTGATGGTACACGAAAACACTTTTTAATAATAATAATAATAATGAATGTTGCTAGACTATGGAGACAGGAGAAAGTGTACGTAGTTCCAATAGTCCTATCTACAACAGGCGTCATCCCAAACCACCTACACCATAGCTTAAAATTATTAGGCATAAAATCACACGTTTACACAATTTTACAAAAAGCCGCAATACTTAATACATGCAGAATAGTGAGAAAGTTCATGCAACTAGACCCTGAAAATAGCCCTCAGCAATCTTCTTAAAAAATATTTATTCTACAATTCTTGCTACATTTACTTGGTGGATAACCCGTAAATGTAGTTAATACCAGCCTAGAGCTGAGAAAAACCAATCCTTCGAAAATAATAATAATGATTTATTTGCCAGAATACACAGAACATAAATACAAGATATTGGTGTATTTCAAGAAGGTACAGTATTCAGTCGTACGAGAACAACATGCAAATCTTTCTTTTTTGCGCGATAAAACAGAATATTTTTTTTTTTTTTTTTTATAAGGAGGCAAATGTTTCACGCCGAGCTTACATGAGAGAAGCGGCATCGACAAGAACACATAATATGCGTTAGTTACTCCTTTACGTGGAACCCCGTATATTCTAATAAATTTTAGATTTTGTGATTTGGAAATCCGGTTTGGATAAAAATTGATGTGTTAGTTGGATCTACACTTCCACTGAACGTAGATATTATAGTTACATGTTTAGTTATAGTTTTGTAACTAAGGGACCCCATACATCCCTGTATTATTATTGTTCTTTTCATGTATTTTTTCCTTTAATTTTATGCTGTAGTTTTAAGTATTTTATTTTTAATTAGTGTTTTTCATAATTATTGTAAAACATATTTTTTTCCGCTGACACCGTACATTTTTCATTATTTTTTAAATGGTTATACTGTAGAACTCTATAGGATAGGTCAGGTTTGTTTTATAACAATTCTGAAAAATAAAAGCTTTCAGAGAAAAAAAGAATTATATCAAACATTACATTATGACTAACAATTTTCTACCAGTCGATATAGACCCGTATTTTTTACAATCCACGGTGTAATTATTGGGAATTATTGGAAATTCAGAACAATATATAAATATATAATGATACCGTTAAGATTATCATATTTATCATTAATCATCACATCTCGACCTAACGGCCACTGCAGCTCACAAAATAAGTTAGAACCAGAGGGTCCACACCATAATTCGAAAATCGAAGTTTATATCGTCGCTCTCACTCTCGTATCAAATAATATAAGCGTCAGAGAGACGGAACGACACGAACTTCGATTTTTGAATTTCGTAGTATAGCTGCTGAGAGCTTGAGCCATAGTTCCTACACCGGCCCAGTGCGGATCGGCAACTTGACACAAATAATTGAATTTCTTTGCAGGTCATTGTTTTCCTTCACCTTAAAGCCATGGAAAATTTAAGATGTAATTTTTCATTTAGGCAAGTCTGAAGCGCAAGCGAGACTCATTAGCAGACAATTAGACACGACAAATGCTTGAATATATTTCTTAGACAGTAAATTAGCTTCTCTAAATAGCCTGGAAATCCGCCTTCTACGTTTATCAAATACACACGACTCAAGTGAAGGTTCATTAGATATTAAAATGTTCATTAAAACTTTTTTCTTCGGCTGTGGCAGGTAATTAAAGTTTTGGCCGTGGGTTTGACTGACGCGGCGATGCGAGTAGCAACGAATTTTCGATTTGAGAAATTAGTTTATTAATCTTAATTTGATTTAAATCCGGGATAGCCCGCAGTTTTCGATGCTGATTTTACGAAATATTAGCATAAGGTCTTCGCAAACTTCAAGCTTTAAAGAACCATGTGTTTATTTTTACGTTCTCTAAAAAATCTAAATATCAATGTTTGAAAAAAGTATTAAATCATGGTACCTAACCTTTATCAACTTTTCTTCGTTCACTCCTCTTTTCTTTTTTCCATTCACCTTTATCACGCATTCCTTCTCAATCAATTCTTCATCTGAGTCATTTGTCCTGTCATTCTGCTCAAGTACAATCTTACATAGGTACATAGAGTTGAAGTAAGATGAAAACGAGTAGAAATTGTCTTACTTATCTAACTCTTTTACGCAATAGACATCATCTGTTTGGTTTTCCTTAACTTTCAGTTAGGGCTAAAAACTTGGGAAATCAATTAAAATTTGCGATCGTTCGGAATTATCTTTCGCTGAAACATCTGCGTCCTAGAGTTGATTGTTTTGAAACTTTTTCTCGGTTTAATAGTTTTAAAAACTGTCGGGAAAAAGTACAATGGAACGGATAACGCTGATGAATGAAATGTTTTTACAAACGCTAATAAACATATAATTCACTTAATTTTGCTTTTTTAATAGATACGAAAAAATCGTCTCACCTTTACTATCTCCAAGTAATTTAGTTATTAGATTTCCAAAATTATTAAAATAAGCAAAATTAGCAATTATTCCTTTCATCGTTAGAATAATTATCATTATCGGATCCGATACTACGACTATATCGGATTGGAGTAGGTAAAATGTATAAATTGGACTGCATAATTAGTTACACATTCAATCAATGTAAGTTTTTTTAAGACAAAACTGGTATAGAATGGTGTTTCATTTCTATGTATAGATTGTTGTAGTTTTTCTTTATAAATAAGTTTTGTAGTTTTTAAACTGTGGCCAGTCCGATTTTCAGTGCTAAAATGAAGTTTAAATATTTTTATTTTTAATATAGATATTTTGTGCATTTATGTCTAAATACGATATCGAAAGAAAGAAAGAAAGAAAGAAAGAAAACATTTATTCGTGACATTAAAAAAGACAGCAACAATAATAAAAATAAAATAAAAAATTGTTACGTATGCATGTCACGAAATGGTCCCGAATCAGCATTCTGCCGGTCTTGCGGTTTATATCGGATCGGATATTATGGCATCGTCGTCATACAGCAACTAAGCCAGTCAGTCACTAACAATGCCTGCGGGTTCATGTCAAATTGCATTAAATAATAAAAAAAATATCTATATCATGGGACACTTGACACCAATTGGGCTCCACAGAAAACCAGCGTTACTGCACATAATGTGCGGCAACACATGCTGAGTGGAGACCCTTTTTGGTATCCTGCCGTGTCACCTAGTAACATAGTTTTAGTGCTAGTTCTAGTCTTAGTTTTAGGTGGTACATTTTGGAGCCAAAATAAACTTTTCTTTCTTTCTTTCTTTCTTTCAATTGACCTAGTCCCAAACTAAGCAAAGCTTGTACCTACCATGGATACTAGGCAACGGATAAACATACTTATATAGATAAATACATACTCAAATACATATTAAACATCCAAGACCCGAGAACAAACATTCGTGTTATTCACACAAATATCTGCCCCGGCCGGGATTCGAACCCAGGACCTCAAGCTCCGTAGTCAGGTTCTCTAACCACTTAGCCATCCGGTCGTCAATGGCTTACTTACGCTATTTTTTATTTAAAACTTATAAACATGTAAGCGTTTTCTTGGAAAACGGGTTACGTATTTTTGCATAGGTATCCTACTGGAGCGTTATGTTCTGCGAGCGTAAGTACATAATAATATGAGTGTATATATTGTATACATGTCTCCTCAGCAGCCTAAATGGCTGGTCGGATTTTATTTAACATTATAAGGTATCAATTAGATTCGTCATATTTATCGTAGTGAAATAGAATAGAATTAGACTTTAAATTACTGAACAGTTCTAGACCGCTAAACTGAATTTCTGCTTTCAAAGTGAAAGTCAAAATATCTTTAATTTAGACTATAACAAGCACTTATGAATCTACCACTGGTTCGGAAAAAGCTCTGTTGACAAGAATCCGGCAAGAAACTCAACGATGTAGAATGTAGGTATAATTGTCTTAAGCAGATTTACAATATTATTCAATGACACTTTTTAAGGTAGTCAGGTTTTTTTTCTACTATAAACGCCGCATCTGTCTTTTCTCGTTCCACATTATACCACGAAGGAAGTTTGAAGTGTTAGTCGGCCCGTAACGTTTAATATCCGCCGGTCAGCTTTAAGATACGGCATGTATATAGACTGGAGCTCAAGCCCTCGCAGTTCTGAGAAGAGGTTTAGGTTATCAATGTAAACAGACTAGCCTTTAGACGCGCACAACTAAAATTCTAGTAATTTATGGCCAACTAGAGTTTACTACCTATTGGCTTCGCACGCGTAAACTATTCGTTCTGGGACATAGAAATTCCGGAATTTTATAAAATTACCCCGGGAATTCTCAAAAGTTATATCGTAGTCTTCGTTGAGGTTGTGATAAGAACAACTGTCCAGAATTTCAAGGCTGAACCCAGCGGTTGAAATTTCAAGATTTTATACCTATCCTGTGGGAATATCGAGTTAAAATGTAGCCTTTGTGTTATTTCAGACGTGCAGCTACCTACATACCAAATTACGTGGCTCTAAGCCCAGAGGTTGTTATATCGAGATTGTATCCCTAGCCCATGAGAATAACGGAATAACAAGATACTTATTTGTTATTCCAGATGTCCAGCTATCAACATAACAAATTTCATTTAAGTCCGTCAAGCCGTTTTAGCGTGTAGGAGTAACAAACATACACACACAGAAACACACAAACAAACTTTCGCATTTATAATATTAGTAGGATATACCTTTTTGCATCATCCTAGGGCTATTGGAGGCTGTAAAGTGCCTGTCTGAGTCTTAAGTTTAACAGTCGGCACCCATTACTGAGAATTTTATGGCTTTAATATAGAGGAATAGTAATGTCTAATAGTGGCAAGATTCCCCGGATTGGACTGAAATGGTTCCTTTTGGCATCAACGAATGCGTCCCAAGGCAGTTATAAATGGGGATTGAAAAACTCTCGGCTCGAATCAAGGGGCGCATTGAGGAAGAGTTCGGCGTCGTTATAGGTTGATGTCGTATTGCCGCACACAGTATAGTAGCGAAACGAGGGACCCTCCCGAAATCGAGGTGTTATTTAGGCTATATTTTAAATTGAAAAATATATTTTTAGAAAAAGTACGGCAAATATAGTGTACAGTAGATATCTTATTAGTGCACGAAAATGAAACAAAAATAGCGGACCTTAAAAGCCCCAAAATGGCACCAAATTGAAATCTTTAGTAAAATGGGATGTTGAAAAACAAAACGGTAAGTACCTAAGTATGCTTTTCAAGCCTTGACGAAAAACTCTAACCTAACCTATGTTTTTTCAAGTTTTCGACAATAAACAGATTAGGGCTAGTTTCCCTTTAGACCACTTGCTACTTAGACCAGTTGCTTCTGAGACCACTTGCTACTCAGACCAGTTGCTTCTTAGACCACTTGCTACTCAGACCAGTTCATAGACTACTTACCACTGAGACTAGTTGCTTCTTAGTCCACTTGCTACTCAAACCAGTTGCTTCTTAGACCATTTGCTACGCAGACCAGTTGGCGTCTTAGACCACTTGCTACTCAGACCAGTTCTTAGACTACTTACCACTGAGACTAGTTGCTTCTTAGTCCACTTGCTACTCAAACCAGTTGCTTCTTAGACCATTTGCTACGCAGACCAGTTGGCGTCTTAGACCACTTGCTACTCAGACCAGTTGCTTCTTAGACCACTTGCTACTCAGACCAGTTGCTTCTTAGACCATTTGCTACGCAGACCAGTTGGCGTCTTAGACCACTTGCTACTCACACCAGTTGCTTCTTAGACCACTTGCTACTCAGACCAGTTGCTTCTTAGACCATTTGCTACGCAGACCAGTTGGCGTCTTAGACCACTCGCTACTCAGACTAGTTGCTTCTTAAACCACTTGCTACTCACATCAGTTGCTTCTTAGACCATTTGCTACGCAGACCAGTTGGCGTCTTAGACCACTTGCTACTCACACCAGTTGCTTCTTAGACCACTTGCTACTCAGACCAGTTGCTTCTTAGACCACTTGCTACTCGGACCAGTTGCTCCTCAGACCACTCGGGTCTTTAAACCAGCTGCTTTTTAGACGAATAGATACTATATCTTCTGTATTTGTAATTTCTATTCTTTTAATAAATATCTAACTATACATTACGTGGTCCTCATTACTCACCTGCCGGACATAGATCGTGTAATCCGTCCGTTAGTCAGGGCCGTCATATTTCTGCCGGCATTACGCCGGATTAGATCCGTACAAAACTAGCGGACAGCGGTTTCACGGTACAATGAATTATGTCGCTGGCTGCATTCCATTGCTGGTTTAAAATAAAAGAAGAGAGTGAAAAAATAGGTTTGAAAACTAAAACCAAGCAACAATCCTGTATTGTCCATTCCGTGTCTATTATAGCAACGTACGATATGGACATAGGTTTGCTTCTAAATCAGCCAGGCCACGTGTCAATGGACGCGTAATATAGTAGGGTTGCGAGGAAATTGTTGATTGTGTTCTAGAATGGTCTATTTATTTCTCTGATGGCCGGACGTTAGCTGAGACTTTTGTAGTTTCAGTGGGTTGCGTAGATAAAGCGTTTTGGGGACACAATATGTATTCATCTCTGTTCTTAGTCGTATAAAGCAAAGTTGTTTTTTGATAATGCCAAAACTAGGATACTTTAAAAAACTGGAAAAGTATGGTCAAAGATACTATCCATGGGTTCGCAATATATCAGCGACAGATAAACCGTGCTCGGTTTAAGTTTGCTTCCTAAGCTACTCTTATTGTGAACTATTATTTTATTTTTTGTATAAAATAAATAAAATAAAAAAATAATATTACCTATAGTAAAAAAACTGAGTTCCGCTCCTATAAAAAAGGACATTATGCCTCAAAATACGTTGTCTCACCCGAGACAATAGATGGTTTTTTTTTTCAATAAATAAATCGCAATCAAACTTGATTCTAAGAAAATCAAAGAATTTCGTTTTGAGACTTACAAATAAACTGACAGGATTTCTATACCTTATTCTGCATTTATGCATTCCACAAGATTTTTATTTGTCACGAACACGAAAGTTTTCTTTACCTTAAACTTAATAAAACAGATTATAAAGAATACAAACGGACGTGTGTACAATCTTTTAATAAAATCTCGCGTTGGGGGCAGCTGCTTTGTACATTAACTGCAAAGTAGATAAAGCTGAGTATTCATGGGTTCAATATTAATAATATAATTTTCTTTGTAATTTTATGTTTAATGCCAGCTTGCTTTTAATTTCATGAATCAGGCGTTGCTTTCATCATCATCATCATGTCAGCCGAAAGACGTCCACTGCTGGACATAGGCCTCCCCCAAGGCTCTCCACTCAGACCGGTCTTGTGCTTTCCGCATCCACCACGATCCCGCGATCTTAACCAAGTCGTCGCTCCATCTTGTTGGAGGCGTTGCTTTGCGGAGGTCCATATTGATGCACTATAAACAAATACTTTGCTTACCTGCGACCTTAGGACAACTCGATCTGTGCAATGCATGTATTCATGCAGCTGCTCCGTCTCCACGCTGAGGCATGCTCCATACATCACTCAGCACAACTATCACCACCCACCACCATATTTACTACGCTGACGTGTTTCGAACTCAACCAGATGTCATCATCAGGGCACGATTAACACGCATGCTTCACGCAAAAGCACACGGTGATCCGGTCACGATTGGTGAACTGTTAGGGTGGAAGTCAGACAAGCCAAGCGTAATGTTTTGAGTCGTGAGCCGCTTATTTTTGGTCGCGTAATTTCTGTTGCATTCGGAAAAGACTCATTTTGAGTCGAAAATACAAACTGAAATATAGATGCACAGAAAAACCAGAAAAATAAGACCAGCGCTGGACAACTGCCACTGCACTGCTGGTGTCCAGCGGTGGTGTAGCGGTATAGCACACGGCATGGAATGCCGAGGACCTGGGTTCGATTCCCAGCGTTGGTCTTATTTTTCTGGTTTTTCTGTGTATCTATATTTCAGCTTGTATTTTCGATATAGGTTTTACGGGATGACCGTGAAAGTAACAAAAAATTTGGAATTGATATAAAAAAAAAACATAAAACCAATCTTCATTTTGAGTCGCCGTATGGCACAAACTTAATTTTTGTATAAAACCGAATGCAGCAGAAACTACGCGACCGAAAATACGTGGCTCTCGACTCAAAAAAATACGCATCGCTTTTGATGTATCTAAATGTTTATCAATAGGCTAGTATGTAGTAGGTAATTGTGATCGTGCTTTTTAGGGTTCCGTATCAAAGGGTAAAAACGGAAACCCTATTACTAAGACTCCACTGTCCGTCCGTCCGTCTTTCACCAGGCTGTATCTCATAAACCGTGATAGTTAGACAGTTGAAATTTTCACAGATTATGTATAACTGTGGCGGCTATAATAACAAATACTAAAAGCAGAATAAAATAAATATTTAAGGGGGGCTCCCATACAATGAACGTGATTTTTTTTGCCGTTTTTTGCTAGTGTCTAATGAATGTTGTACAGATGGTACGGAACCCTTCGTGCGCGATTCCGACTCGCACTTGGCCGGATCTTATATAAATGATTTTCTTTCTTTCTTTCTTTTTCAGGTTTCCAGTTGTTTAATAAACAACTAGTTAGTAAAGATCTATTGAATAATGTTTTTCTTTCTCAACCAGTTTCAGTAAACTTCAGTAAGCTAGTTGAGAAAGTAAGATAAATACAATTTTCCGACAAAATACGAGAGCAAAACATTATTCACTAACCTGTAAAGCAAAACCAAAGAGGCGAGAGTTCATCTTTGTCGGATACGTCATTAGTGCTTTGCTCTCTTTCTGTCTCATGACATAGTTTATCTCGTCTCGTTGGCTTTGCTTTAGATTAGTAGGATTATTTCTAGGTTTATAATATTTTTCATCACACTTGCTCGTAAACAGTGTCGAAACATGTAGGCTACCTTGGTTGCAACCCCTCAAATAAAACCCTCGACTTTAATGTGCTTGTCATGAAACCCGTGGTCGGTAAATGAGTCATTGCCCGTACTAATTTTCCGCTCATGAAGCCCAAGGTCGGTAAATGAGTGTGATACTGCATGGCGTGCAGGAGCGCGGCGCGCGCACGTCGGGCACATGCTGCGGGGGGAGAGGGAGGGCGGCGCGGAGGCTGGCGCTGTCAAGAGCGTAGTCAGCGGTATCGGCAATTTTTGAAAAAATATTAGCTTTTCTTTTACAAATATACAATTTTACTCGCAAATGTGATGAAAAACATATGTCGCACGGGCGGTACTAGAATTACGAATATCGACTCATTAAAGCCCTCAGTCCTCGACTTCGGGCTTCTAATAGACTCTCGTTCGTAATTCCTTGTTTACCGTTCTCAAGACACAATGTACTATAAAGCATCCAATGCGCAGCATTCTTTAATGCATCGCCTGCACTTGACACCCTGATAATTCTAGATACGGCAGTGCTCTGGAGCTCCGCCAAAAGTGGACATTTTAATTTCAAAGAAACAGCCTTACTTAACTTCCTTTAATGTTCCCGGACACAATCAGTTTTGAAAATGAGACTTTGAAATGCTAGTTTTAGGGTTACGTCAAAACACAACAAAACGTGCATATTTAGAAATAAATAAAATAGAAATAGAAACGTTTATTCGCTAATTCGAAAATTACATATTATAAGTAAGTACACAAAATAAAACAAGTATAAAATAAATATTAACGACAGTATTTGCGAAATCGCGAAACGGTCTCAGCTCAGCATAGTGTTGGCCGTAGAGGCCAACGCTGGTCTTCCGCTGAGACCGCTTGGCGACTTCACGGAAGGCGACATAAATTCAAAAGTAAATAGTAAAGTAAGTATTTGATACGACTTTACTTCTAGGGCTGGTAGGACGTATCAGATATTTTTGTACGCTTCGCTGTGGCAGTTATTAAAGCACTGTACCTCAGTTGTCAAAACGGAACCCTTTGACGGCCGGATGGCCAAGTCGTTAGAGAACCTGACTAGGAAGCTTGAGGTCCCGGGTTCGATTCCCGGCCGGGGCAGATATTTGTATGAATAATACAAATGTTTGTTCTCGGTTCTTAATTTGATGTTTAATATTATGTATTTAAGCATGTATTTATCTATATATATGTAAGTATGTTTATCCGTTGCCTGGTGTAAATAGTACAAGCTTTGCTTAGTTTGGGACTAGATCAATTTGGTGTCAAGTGTCCCATGATATTTATTTATTTATTATTATTTATTATAGGATCATTTTGCTATCTGTCTGTTTGTTTAGTCAGTCTATCATCTGTCAAGATCTTTTTTCGCAGAAACACGTAGATTTATCAGGCTAAAATTAATATCAAATTCTAAAATCTTTCCTAGTGCAGTAAAAAAACCAAACTTCTAAGTCAATGCAATCAAATTGCACAACGCATCAGCCAAGCTATCCAGAGAGGTAATGCTGCCAGCCTCCTAGGAACGGCCCCCCAAAGCAGCAGCCTTGAAGACTTTTTCTATTTAGTATAAGTTTTGTAAATAGTAAGTAGATAGTATGTATGGATGTATGTAAACTCTTTATTGTACAAAAGCAAATAAACAAAACACAATTGACAAACTTTGAGATACTTGTACAAAGACGGACTTATCCCTTTAAGGGATCTCTACCAGGGGGGTAGTTGTATTTTTTTAATTTTGTATATGTGTTATAACTCTGTGCTTTTCTGTTATGAAATAAAGACAAAGCAAAATAAAAAAAATCAAAAATTGCCGTGCAATCAAAAGCTAGAGTACTTCTAGTTGTTTTAGAAACTCGAAATTGGATACGAAGCACTATCTTAAGTGTGAAATTTTCAAGTCTGTGTATATGTGAGTACCTTAACCATCCAAAGTTTTCGTTACCAAACAATTTTATTAAAGCGCGCATTGATAACCTAACCTAACCAACAAAACCGACTTTGTCACTTCAAAGTTCAATATCTCAAAAACGGCTAAACCGATTTTATTGAAACGTATCTAAGAACCATCGCTAGAAAACCTGATTTTAAATAAAAAAATCGCATTCAAATCGATTCACCCATTTAGCAACTACGGTGCCACAGACAGACACACAGACACACGTTTTTGCGTCGGGGTAAAAAAAAACTTAATCAATGTGTCTCGCTCTAGTTTAACTCTTCGATAAAATCCTGTAGCTGCATCACTTTCGCGGAATCCACCAGCAATACCGGCATGTCATCTAAAATAACCCCACATTTGCGTACTTTTTGCTTTCAAAGGGACTCTGCTAACACTGGTTATTAAATACGTCCGGAACCCTCGTACATGGCCGGTTTTTCAAGTCATTATCAGCTCGACTTGACTGCAACGAGTAAAACATGTCATGTTTGTCCCAGTTTTATGTTAATTTCGTATTTAGAACAATTTTACAGGCCTTTATTAAACTTGCTGTATTCATATATGTTTGTTGTGTAGGCACGTCCACCTACTATAGTAGTTAGATTGACAGTCAAACAGACATACAAATACCTCAAAGTCCGCCATAGCCTAGCGATGGCGGCCTAGTGGTTTGACTTATAGCCTCTCAAGCACATGATCGTGTGTTCAAATCGGGGCCTCTGAGTCATGTACGTACATTTGGAAGTTATGCGTAGAAACTACGGCTCAAGCCCTCTCATTCTGAAAGGAAGCCTGTGCCCGCTAGTGGGACGTATATAGGCTAGGATGATGAACTCAAAGTCCCCGTTTTCTAACACACTTTCACGGTACCAAAAAGCCCTTGTACTTTTTAATCTTCGGAATTTTTTGTGACGCAATACGTCACGCGTGATCTGTAGCCGGGCGGCAAATTACAGTCTTTGCGTTATAAATCCGTCAGTTGACCTTCTCGGGGTCCGTTGTGATGCTTAGGGCCTCCGCTAACTTGTGCGGGTGCCCGGCTTAGCTTGGCGCGGCGTGCTTGTTTGATGTCATCTAAAGCTGCGTAGGTATCGACTTTATGCGGCCGCCCGCGAGCATTGTTCGCCCGTGGCATGGTGCTTTATTCGCAAGTCATTTCTAGCGCACAGTTTTCCTGTAGCGAGACAGCCACACGCGGCATCAGATCCGTTAACGAGTGTTTATTTTGTGAGCGGCAACCATAGACCATTTCTGCACGGATCCATAGTGCGCGGCTGCCGTGCGAGCTATTCAATTGTTTTCTTCCAACTATGCTTTAATTTCATCATAACCGCACTAAATACCTAGCACAAAGCGGGACTTTTCTGCTCTAGAGCAGAAAAAATGTACGAAGATCCTTTATTGCATTGTTTTAGTTTTTTTTTAATTGCACCAACAAAGAGGTAACAAGTATTTTTGCTATAAAATTAGCCTGCATAGTGTAAAAAAATCTAGTGTTGGGTTTAAGGTTGGGTTGCTCAACCTGATGGTCTTATGAAATTTGACAGATTGCGTATAAAAAGTTGTTGCTACCAATCCTACCAAAAACAATAAGTACCTAGGTAGCCGTATATTTTAAAAAAAAAACTTTGTGTGTCTGGAGCCCATCCGAAATTTGACAGAGCGCGGGTAAAAATATTATCTGCTACTGGCTACTAACTCTGCCAAAAAAAGTAAGAAATTAAAAAAAAAAAAACAAATTGGCGGGAACCTTGCGAATTTTCCGTGGACATTTTTTGAGAGTGCGAATGTAAACTTACAAAAATGGAATCATCGAGTGCTAGAGACATTTCTTTCGGGTCCATATTGACTCGCATAAAATCGATCCTCCGATTTTTTTTCCTGCTACCGATTTGTAGCCAGAATCATCACTCTTCCGAATTTTTTACTTCATAATTTTATTTGTCATAAATTTGTACTACTACCAACTGAGGTCATAATGGTCACATCAGAATATCGTAATTCATAACGTTGTCACTAAGATATGTTTGTACTCATAATGCTGGTTTTCATAATTCTTTCATTCATAATCATCAAATTCAATAAACTTGTTAATCATAACATTTAAACATCGAAACAGTTTTATTACGTTTATTTAACGTTAATACGATGTTGGAACTTGAGTGAAAGTTTTTATATATTATTATCAATATAGAGGAGAAATAAACAAATATAAATAGGCCCAGAGGATGATATAGATGAGATTATTTTCTTAAATTGTGATTATCCTACTTTAATGGTGGCAATTTGGTTCTGTAGTTGTCGCAGTTCTAACCTAACCTAACCTAACCTATATTAATGGCAATAATTTGGTTCTGTAGGGGTTGCAGTTCTAACCTAACCTAACCTACTTTACTGGTAGCAGTATGGTTTTGAGGGGTTGCAGTTTTAACTTAACCTAACCTACATTTCTGACATCTACGAAAACTTATAAGACGATTGAGGGTAAAATTCATATAAAATTGATTTGCTGACGAATTGTTGTTTCTTTGTTACTTACATCTATTGTGGTTAAATAATGTCTGCAGTAATAACATCTAACAGATGGTGATTGCTTCGCCCATTGATGGCGTTGTCATCGAAATACTTATTTTATATCACATTTTTTTCACTAAACGAAAGCAACGCAGGCCATACCTAAACTGTATGACAGTGAAGTTTATAGCTACAAATAAGTCTGCTTTAAAAATATATGATAATGAAGTTTTTTGAGCACAAAACAATATGCTTAAAAAAAGTATGACAAAAAAAAGGAGTACAAGAGATATTTATGACAACTGCCATTATGGTTTTAAATGTTTCGAAGTTATGATCGGTAGTAATAGTGACAAAGTATTAATAGTGAGTATTATGACAGAAAATTGTATGACAAACATTTTCGGAGTTCCAATAATCGGGCTTGAAAAATTATGCCAACTTTGGCGCACCCATTTCTCTCCTATTAATTGTTTTGCATGAGTTTTTTTTTCGTCTACTTCCTGTAATAGTTGAAAGAAAGCAGATTATGCACCTCGCATTAATAAATAACTTTCTGCTTGGTGCAACAATCTACTATTAATGGTTTGCCGTTGCCTGAGGCGGGTCTCTGCTCTAATTGAAACCTAGAGTCAGCGAAGCCCCTTAGAAACAGCTTCTTTAATTTGCCCATTAAAAACAGGCCTTTGTGAAGCGGAAGGGAGGCGAGATAAGTATCTCTAGATTAAATTTTCTAGATAAAATTATCAATATAAAAAGTAATCTATTTATTATTCTTATGTATGAGCTATACCTACCTATTACAAAAGAGCAACAAACTTCTTGAGTACTACACACATCCATACAAACATTCGCGTTTATTATGTATATTAATGGGATTATCGGGATTTAGACTCTGCGAAAGATTATGAGGCGTATCTTCTATCTCTTTTCTTGAAGTTCGCGTGCTTGTAAAGAAAAGGACAACAAAGGCACTGTAGTGCCTACATAAGAAGTGCGTATTTTTCTCGCAAAAATCTCATTACCGCATCTGATAGAACAGCAAACCCATTTATCTGTACAATCTAATTCCTATAAGTCTGTTAATCTCAACTTTAGTTACTTCCTCTCAAGGTTGGAGGAAATTGCCTTGGATAGATCAATTTCTCAACATTACAAACTTGTATTTCCTCGCGACTTTCCTCGCATTAATATAAGCAAAATTGTCGTATAGGCAAAGTGTACCTAAGACTAAATAATTGGGGTTTCTGTAGCAGACTTTAGTTGGCGTGAGGTCCGTCTGTCAACTTTGACACGTCAAGTTTAGGACTGGTTAGATAATTGGTTGTTTTTGGAAAAATGTGGCTCTGTCGATTTTAGGACAATTTTGCCAGTGTCTAGTAGGTTTTGCCGTTGTACGGTAAACAAATCTATAAAACGAAATAAAGAGACGTTATGGTGGATGAACGATGACAGCCGGTTAGATAATTAAATGAGCCAAACGCAAGCAAAACTGTTACGTCAAACGAACCTCAGGACACTAACGCCATCTAGCGATATATGGCCTGGATAAAACTCTCAATGGGTAGTGTCCTGGATAAAAAAAAAACAGTTTGGTCAAAAAGTTAATTTTAAAACAGTATAGTGTGGGTAATGCGAGTTCTATATTAGATATATGTAATTTTTTAATGACCTGCAGAAAGAGAAGTTTAGGTAAATCACGTTTTATTAAATCATTTACTCGCTTTTATTCCATGTTATAAAATACGCATTGTTAAAACTCCAAATACATAATATTTAGGTAAATTAAAGTAATAATAGGTATTACTTTTATTTTACAAATGGCAAAACCCTAACAATAGGGCTCCGTCAATGCGTACGGAACCCTAGAAACTAAACTTAAACCTTTTGAAAGCAATTGACTAGGTAAGCTGACGCTTGTTTCCTCGAGAATTCGATTTATTAAACCAAAATTGAATAAAGATAATCCTTATTGTTATGAATAAGTTATATCTGAGCCAATCCGTGCCTTTGTATTACGGATTTTCTATATTAAACAGGCTCAGATGGCCTTGTATATTTCGCAGCCTCAGATTTTGGTAATAGGTTGACCGACGCGATTCGCTCCTGGTCAAGCGTAACAGCAATTATCATAGTGATGAATTTGCTATGAGATTTATATAGGCGCTGTCAAAAATTAAAACCAGCGAGTGTGTTTTTAATCCCCGACGCAAAAAGAGGGGTGTTATAAGTTTGACCGCTATGTGTGTCTGTCTGTGGCATTGTAGCTCTTAAACTTGTGAACCGATTTGAATGCGATTTTTTTTTATTTGAAAGCAATTTTCTAGGCCTGATGCTGTAGCCAGGATATCCTGCACACCAGTATATTCTTGAAAAAATAATAGCAGATCTATATGTCGTGTTTGGATTCGTTTTGATCAGTATTTGATTCTACATGCGATGCAGTGGTGGCAACAGGATGAGCTGATGCTGCAGTCAGGATATCCAGCACACCAGTATACTCTTGAAAAAATAACAGCAGATATGCCGTGTTTGATTACTATTGATCAGTATTTGATTCTACATACAATGCAATGGTGGCAACACGATGAGCTGATGCTGCAGCCAGGATATCCAACACACTAGTATACTTTATAAAAAAATACCAGTTTAAAAAACATAAAATAAAAAATAAAAAAATAAAATATTATAAAACCCCCGACACAAAAAAAACGCTAGCAAGAGTCTACGCTAGCTGACGCGATTTGGACGGAGCGGGTGGATGCCTATAGAATAACCTAATCAACAAAAATTGGGAAAACCCCCAACTTTGTCACTTCAAAGTTCAATATCTCAAAAACGGCTGAACCAATTTTGATGAAACATGTCTAAGAACAATTGCTAGAAAACCTGCTATCAAATAAAAAAACCGCATTCAAATCGGTCCCCCCATTTAAGAGCTACGGTGCCACAGACAGACACACATAGCAGTCAAACTTAAAACACCCCTCTTTTTGCGTCAGGGGTTAAAAATAGTAAGCTCTACAAGCGTCGCGTGGGACAGATTTTACTTGCACCGTTGCACCCACGCCCGCAGCCGTTTGCTCGCTCCGTGCACCCGCGCCATCTGGCGTGGGTCCTAAAACTATTGTTCTAATGTGTCCTACTTACTTGTCCCTGTGACAAAGGGACGTTACACATACTCCTATCTCAACTTCCACGTGACATGTCATTATATAAAAAAAAAACCGTAAAAATAAATTGTCTGCGTTATTCCTGAGCCCACAAGGGGCGTCATTCTCACAATCATGTTAACAGCGAACCATCATAAAGCCGTATTCTCAGCTGGCCTTTTACGTGTCGGCCAAAGTTGGGGGCGAACATAATTTCGTTAGGCCGCCGCGAGTTTTGCCCCCAGGGCGTCGGCGTAACTTGGCGGCCGTGGCGATCGCATCATTTGTTTTATGGTTTGTTTAGTTTTTTATTAATTATAGGGAACATAACGCAAAAACTGCGCAGGGCGACACTGGCACAAACCACCATAACAACGTCAGCTCTTTATTGGGAGGGTGCGAAGTACTAGGTGGGGGTGATGAAATCTATCGCAGCGCTCATGGTGGCCAAAAGTAGAAATAGTTCTGGCTCTGTCATCTGTCATACTCATATGAATCTGTCATTAACAAAGCAATTAGTATAGACTTTAACTACCTAATTCTAGTAATAGATGTTTGTGTTATGATGCAAGCTTGAATTATTGAACACTGTCCCTGTTTTGTTCTTAATTCCTCTACATCATAGACATGTCCAGCAACAATTTTCCTTATGAAACGGTTTGTGGTTGAAATTTTATATTGAGTGATACTCACAAAACCGGTCTTCAAAATGATACTCATTTTGATCTGAAAACGATATTTAATTTATTACTAGCGATATAAGAACAATTATATAATTTTACCATTATTCAAAGAAACCAATAAGATAGCTTTATCTTTTCGTCCTCGAAAAGAAACCAATAAGATAGCTTTATCCTTTTCGTATAATGTCGCGATGAAATTTCAAAACGTCAGAGCATCAGAGCCAAAAAAGTTGCGGACACTAGGTGGCGCTGATGTCGTGCACGGAGCCAATAGTTTGCCGCCATGACGGTACATGACATATTATTTATTAGTAACAATTGCTGCTGTTGTCCAACTGTTCTGCAGAACCAACCGCAACCCTGCCATCGTAACTTACATTGGCCCAAGCCCTGAGGCCGCCATTTAAGGGGCATAAAATACATGATATTTACATCGATAGTATCAATAAACCATATATTTCCGAAAAAATAATTGAAATAATATGATATTTATTATGGCATAATACGGACATAAGAGACATTTAAGACATTCAAAAAACTGTTTACGGTTTGTGCTAGTTAGTGCTGCATTCTGGCGGCAGAAGATTGCAGTAATAATCCATATAAAAGAGTAGCTCATGAACATGTCTTACAAGGAAACTGAAAACCTGCTTATGATAAGTAGTTGTATAGCTTCATTTTTTACTTGTATATTTTAGGCATTTAAGTTATTATGAATTTGCATGATATTGTATTATGTTTAGGTACTCAGTGTTCTAGTTAGATCTACACATTTGTATTATATCGAGTCAATAGTGTAGTATATCGGTTTATTGTTTACTAAAACCCAGACGTAATTTCAGCGCTTACTAACTTCTTTATGTGTAAACAAATATATATTTTTTTTATAAAAAATTTCAATTTCTATATTAAAATGGTGCTGGCTGTATGTAGAGTGATTCCTCTATATAGAGAAATTCGTTTCTTTATAGTCTTCGAAGGCACCATGTTCAAATAGATTTTGTCTTATCGCCTTTTGTTTCTGACCCCTCCTCCTTGTGCCGTATTCCTCAGTAGTGAGGGTCGTGACCACCCTTCTGAATCACTTTCTCTCGCACGAACTTATTCCATCTATTGCGTTATGAACTGTAAAGTCTAGAACGGTGCGAATCTGGTCAGACCAACGCATTGGGCTGCGACCACGAGGCTTCTCAAGCTTTTGTTTCTGAAACTGTAAACTATTTAGCATATTAAATTTCAGACCTATCCTGTAGAGATGTGTGGGTTGGGTTAGGTTAGCTTTATAAGAATCCTCGGGGAGCGTCATGGTTGAATGTCCGCGATCCCACGGCGCTCCGATAACGGCAGTGGACAAACGCCTGTGTTTTAGTGTGTATGCTCCCTAAATTCAGAGAGTCCTACATAACTTTCCACGGAAAGGCATAAAGCATTTTCACATCGCATAAAAAAGCTTTCTAAGGATCCTGATGTATTTTTACAGTATCAAAAAATATCTTTCCTTTAGGTACCTAAGTATATGAAACAGTTGGGAAATTAATAATTTTGGAAACATATTCTCGGCGAAAAATTAGAGAACTATGTCTTCAATTGTTTGTCGTATTATCCAACACGGGTATATCGACTGTTCTTAAATTTTTAGTCATGATGTAATGTTTGTCATAATTTAATGTTTGACTTACCTAACTTTTTTATTCTCTGAACATTTAAGTATTTCTCAAAATTGTTACAGAACAAACCCAACCGAACCTATAGAGTTCTACAGAATGAGCATTTAAAAGTTAGTTTGTTGTTGTTTGTTTGTTGACCTAATCCTACAACTAACAGAAACACTAGTTAAGTAGGTATGCATTACGATCTAAGTACAATCAGCAAAAAAAAGTTGACTTCGACTTATGTATGTAGTACCGTAAACTGCTTCAACTTTGCGCTCTGGCCCCAACATTGCCTGATTTGATTTAGAGTTGATAACTTAGCACTCTTATAGGTTTTAAATTTTTATCTACACGGGAATTATTATTACGGGGGGATAAGAGTTTAAAAACCTAAAGGATGCTAAGTTATCAAGTCTAAATCGAATCAGGCAATGTTAGGGCCAGAGGGCAAAGTTGAAGCAGTTTACGATACTGAAGAAAACATTGACACTACATTACAAGCGTGAAACACGAGCCATCAAACTCTTCCCGCGACTGTTCCGTCGCCGCGATTGCTAAAAGCCCCAGCTTAAAAGCCTGTCGGTCTCTATTAGACTCCCAGAAGCTTGGTAAGCTTTTTTCTGGTCACTTTTTTGTCAATCTCGAAATCTCAACAGTGCTTTTCCAAATCGGTGGTAGATTTTTTCCACGTTCATAAATGTTGGCTATAAATGTATTGTAGGTGTTTTGACTTTCATGGTCCTATCCATAGAAGGGAAAAATAGTTTTACGTTACATATTCATCATCATCATCATCATCATCATCATCACAGCTCATTAAACATACGTCCCACTGCATAGTACGGGCTCCTCTCAGAATGAACCGTAGTGGGCTTGGGCTGTAGTTCCCACGCGGGTCCATTGCAGATTGGGAACTTCGCACACACCATTAAATTTCTTCGCCGTTGTGTACAAGTGTCCTCACGATGGTCCCTTTTACTGTAAAGCTTGTGATAAATTTACAATGTGATTCCGCACATAAATTCTGAAAAATTCAGCAGTGCGAGCCCGGACTCGAACCCACGGCCGACAACGAACGAAACGACACCGGAACGTCAGATTAAAAATATAAAATAAAAAAGGCAATATTTATGATTTTGCAAATGGCAAAGAAAAACTTGAGCTCATGTTAAAACTTAACAAATCACATTATGCTATCCAATTACACAACTTGAATCATACACTAAACATACAATAGCGCATCCTGCAGTTTTCTACACCGTGTTTTTTTAATATTCGTTAACTTCGGCAGACGACTCAGTTCATTAATATGAACTACCTGATAATTATGTTTTCGAAAACTCAAATCTTTGTTTTTTAATTTAAATCGTTTTAAGTTATTGTCAGAAAGTTATGTTATAAATAAATTATAATCTTTTTTTCTTGCTTATAATAGCTTAACATTCATTGTTAAATTGTAAAATAAACAAATTTGACAAGTGACATTATTATTGACGTGACACATAAGAGAGGCATCAAAAAAATCCACATATTTTGCTTTCTTTTGTTAAATATGTGTGAATTAAACACGGATTAGTTATAAACTTTGAAAAAAAAAACATAAATTAAGGCTGTTTTACTGATAATAATGAATTAGGTTTACCTCTTGATTATTTTTTAAACAGTAACAGTTAGACCACTAGTGTCTTAAAGAAATTAACTTCATTTGACCTGAGATTGTCTCCTTCAATTTAACGGATATTAAAAATAACACAGTGTATTATGTTGAATAAGTTACGCAAGGGCTTTAAGAAATCATTGCCTTTGCTATTAAAGAAAGTACTTAGGTAAATGTGTAAAGTTTATCATATCTTGTTTGAATTTGCTAACAAGATTATTACATCATTTGTTTTGAACTAGTGTCTGCCTGCGGCTTCACATGAGCGAATCATAGATAGACCCAGTAGGCGTATTGATATTCAAAGTCAAAGTCAAAGTCAAAATGCTTTTATTCAATTTAGGCTATAACAAGCACATATGAATGTCAAAAAAAAATCTACCAGCGGTTCGGAAAAACCTCTGTTGAGACGTATCCGGCAAAAAACTCAACGAGGTATATATTTTTTTAAACAGATTTACAATATTATTAAATGATATCTATTGGCTCTGTGCACGACATCAGCGCCACCTAGCGTTCGCAAGGTTGTCGGCTCTGAGGTTCTGACGTTTTGAGATTTAATTGCGACATTGCATTGTGACAAAAATCAAACCTATCACGTATTAATTTATAATACAAAATAACTGTGATACCGTGATTTGGGTGAAGGGCTGTGAATTCATTTTAAGGTAAGGTGTGTTTTATTTTGGTTATGTCTGATATACCCAGCGGATGAGAATTCATGATTTTATCTCGATCCCGTGGGAATATCGGGATAAAAGTAGCCTATGTGTTATTCTAAATGTCCAGCTATCTACATACCAAATCTCAACCAAATCTGTCCAGCCGTTTTAGCGTGAAGCAGTAACAAACATACACACATTCACACACACACACACACACACACACACATACACACACACACACACACACACACACACACACACACACTCACACACACACACAGACACACACACACACACACACACACACACACACACACACACACACACACACACACACACACATATTCTCTTCTTTTGCACTTGTAATGTTAGTAGGATTATTTTTTACCTTTAGATTTACTCCTGAAATGAAATTACAGGATTTCACTAATTAGTATTATGTATTATTATCCTATAAGAATTTCTATGAAAATACTCTATTAAAAATCCATTTCAATTTGTTTGCCGCACTTTTCAAGTCAATTTGATTACTAAAAGTTGGTGAACTTGGACTCACAAGTTTCAGTTTTCTGTTAAATGACGAGAATAAAGAATGGAATTCGCATAAAATTAACTGAAAATGTTGATTATAATGACAAAAAATATTGCTTTAAAAACCAATAAAGTTTATTCGTTCAACCCCGAAAATTAACTTCGTTAGACTTGATGAATAAAGAAAGCGAAACAAATGGAAAAAATATGTCACAACGGCGTTATTACCGGGTCGTAAATTTTTCAATTTACAATAAAAAGAGATTTGATTATCATTTCCCTTTTAAAAATACGTTTGTATATTTTGCTACTGAATTAAAATAATAACGAAATATTTTTTTGTAAAAAAAAACCGTTACACAAAGCTTATAAAGTATTAGTCTCGTATAAGTACATAATAACTAACTTGTGCTTGTCTTTACCTATTAAGGCGTAACTTTGGATCACTGCGCCTTGATAGTAAGTAAATAAGTATATAGGTAGTGCCATCAGAGTTGAGGTCACGCACACAAGAACATGTCAAATTCAAATTCAAATTCAAATGATTTATTCAGTAAATAGGCCGCAATGGGCACTTTTACACGTCATTTTTTTAAACTACCAGCGCTTTCGGAAAGACCATCATTGCCAAGAAGAATGCGCCGCAAGAAACTTGGCAGAAAGTCATTTTTTCATAAAAATATAATTACAAATAAGATACTTAAAAACTATATTATACAATTAAAGAAAAAAAAAATACAAAAAATAATAATAAAAGAAATACAGGGATGTATGGGGTCCCTTAGTTACAATGCTAAACACTAACTATATCTAAACTATATCTACGTTCAGTGGAAGTGTAGAATGCTTCCACCGTCATAAATTTTAAAATAATAATAACAATAATTTAGTTCTGAAATATACATTTCAGGTCAAGTACCATTAAGCTTTTGGATTTCGAAGGCAAGTTCAAGTCACGTAATGACAGCGGGATTTTGACGTTCACTCGTTCATTTCGATCATTCTCCTTTTGTGCAATTAGTTCTTCATGTTACTAGTGCAATCATTCACTTCAGCTCTGGTGGCCCTACCTATAACTATCTTACAGTCTGATACCTTGACAAGTTCAAATGTGACACTCTGTGCAACCTTGTTCCAGTCAGCATTTGCCGCACTTATAACAAATTCAAAATACATTGCCGGTGAAATTACTGGCACGTGAGGTATCCCATCTTAGACCTCTAGGTTGGCAACGCGTCTGCAATACCCCTGGTGTTATAGATGTTTATGGGCGGTGGTGGTCTCTTACCATCAGGAGACCCACTTGCTCGTTTGCCATCAAGTCGAATAAAAATAAAAAAAACATACATAACTACATACGAATTTGTCTAGATAACTCGGGATCCCTACTAACGAGTACACTATTTATTGTATAAATTATTTCGGTATTTTATAACGTTTTAAACTTTCATCATTTTCACTCATAGATTTTTCACTCTGAGGGTCAAGGAACATATTACAGCTGTTAAAAATCACCAGCCATAGCCGAGCATTTGTTGGAGTCAGGACCAAACCACTGGATCTTCACAATCCCAAAATTCTGTCCACGGAACGTCATTTATAGATGAAACAGTTGAAATAAAAAAACATAAAAATTTCATTTCGGTATGGTTTCACGGGATACCCGTAAAAGTAACAAATTTGGAGTTAAAATAAAAAATACAAAAAGACTCCAAAAAACCAATCATAATTTGATTGCTTAGTAGCGACATCTCTTGTCTGAATGAGCGGTTGGTTCCGAAAGAGTGTGACGTCTCTCGATGAGAGCGGAACATAAGTAGCGTAGTAGAAATAAGCAACCTGAGATATGTATGCATAGGAAAAATTCGTGTCTAGATTCCTGTCCAGCGGTGGTGTAGGGGTTATAGCACGCAGCACGGATTGCTAAGGACCTGGGTTCGATTCCCAGCGCTGGTCTCTTTTTCTGGTTTTTCTGTGCATCCATGTCTCAGTTTGTCTTTTCGATATAAAAATTTCAATCGGGACGATGGATATAAGCTTTCATCTTCGTAGAATCCTGTTATTAATAAGTGTCAGCGTCGGAATGAATGTTCTGAGCAGCGGTGTGTAGGTAGAGCATGCGATAAAAACGGTGCGCATACGGTGCGTCAATGCGATTCCGTGCCGTCAACGTTTTTTAAGCTGCGTTGTGTCGACATCTATGTACACGACATTAAACTGGCATTCCGAACAAAACGCGCAATCAATCATCAATATTACTTTGACACAACCCCTGTCACGGACGTCAGCAAACTACAGTGAACTGTTCACAAAACCGCGCTGTGAACTAATTTGAAACCCTTTTGATGTAAGAAACGCGCAATTTAGTACATAGATTATTTTATTTTGTTTTAATTGACATGTGAAAATATGAGTTTAATATTTTTTGATAATGTTACTGACGGACTGATTTCATTTTTTTATGAAACTAGCCCATTTATCCATCACGAACAATTTAGTCTAATTTTGGTCCCTAATTGTAAATTTGATTACGTTTATATTATATTAGTCAGTGCCCTAAAATCCTAAGCTAATTTAGGTACTTAGTTTCTGTCTAGTCTTTATTATATTGTAATCATATAAACAACTTGGACAGCTGACGTCATACTATTTTCTTAGCAAAAATCATTTTCATTTAATTCCTTAACTACGTTTGTGTTGCTCTTAGAACTTTCTTCTTATGCCTATTTCAAACTCTTAACTCTATGTTTATTCATATAGGTACTGTTCAGGCCATTCGGTTGTGGAACTTCCTGCTGATAGACTTAAGTAAGACATTTGTTGTTTAGCTATTATAATGTCGCGAGTAAGCAAAATCTTTATTTATATACAGCGTTTATTTTTGATTCTACCTCAAACTGTAACCAGACGAAGATTTAAGTGCTGTGAATCGATATGAAAACAAATTGTTGATTTAGAATTAACCACCAGAGCGTAATTCATTTTTGAAATATTTTCGAGCAGCAATGTAATGCGAACAATTATTTGATACGAGAGAGAAGCGTTCTGTGACAGCTGTCACGTCAACAAGTGCGACGTTTTGAATAAAAATAGGATTCGATTTGTAGCATTCGAACATGGCGGATGTAGACAATATAATTTTGCTATTTCTGTTTCTTTGGCTAGTTGAAGTATAATTTTGATAGTGTTTTATGCGGCGATTTACCTTAACAGTGAACAGTGATCTCAAAATTCTATATTTCTCTCGTGTCTGACATTTTTTAATGCGCAAGTTGTGTCCACGTGGTTTCTGGAATTTTACTATCAAGTTGCAAAAACTACAACCACCGTACAACGTCCCTCTCAAAGAGAGTATACTTTGACACTGGCGAAATTGTCCTATTAATTAGGACAGAAAAGCCATATTTTAAAAGAGAAGAAGAATAAAAATAAAGTAGTATCGCGTAGTGACACATTGCGTGCTAATTAATTTTGTAAGGAATGAAAGGAATGGAAATAAGTCTAATTTTTTTTACTAAAACATAATAAAATGTGAAGAATGTGTAAAGAGGCTCAGAGTCACGCAACGAGCTATGGAGAGAGCTATGCTTGGAGTTTCTTTGAGAGATAGAATCCGGAATACGGAAATTCGTCGAACAACTAAGGTCACTGACATAGCTGGAAAAATATGCAAATTGAAGTGGCAATGGGCAGGCCACATCGCTCGAAGAACAGATAACCGTTGGGGGAGAAAAGTCCTCGAGTGGCGACCACGAACCGGAAGACGAAGTGTTGGCAGGCCTCCCACCAGGTGGACTGAAGATATCGTGAGAGTTGCGGGGAATCGTGGATGCAAGTGGCGAGTTGTCGTTCATTGTGGCGTTTTAAGGGGGAGTTCTTTGTTCAGCAGTGGCTGCTTCCGGCTGCTGCTGATGATGATGATGATAAATAAAATGTGATTATTAGGGTCTTCGCTAACTGCCCTTAAAGTTTGAGATAGTATCAAAAATACACTCTGTATAGGTAGAGTCATTCACGATGACCCGTGGTTCTTATTACAATGCCGTTAATGTCTAATTTTGACAAAATCACACGTCTTCGTGGATGATACTAGGTATAGTTCATCAAAAACACTACCTTAGAAAAATAAATCTCTAGTAGGAACTAACGTGCCTTTGCTTTTTACTTTAGCTTCTTCATTTTTTAATTTTCTCATCACAAGAACGTCGGCTACTAATTAAAAAAAAAACTCCTAAAAGCCGTCTGCCAATCTCACCCTTGACAGAGATTAAGAAGATGAATTTTTAACGGGGTTCAGTAAGCTGTTTTAACGTAAATCTTTGTTTTTCATTTTCAATAGAAAAAGAAAAAATATACTTATTGAAATTTGTTTGCCACTTCATCCAGCCTTTATAAAACGTCCCAATGCTGGGCACAGGCCTCTCAGAATGAGAGGGCTTGGACCGTAGTTCCCACGCCGAGTGCGGATTGGGAACTTCACACATACAATTAAATTGCTTCGCAGGTTTGTACAGGTTTCCTTATGTTTTTCTTCCTTCACCGTAAAACTCTTGGTAGATAAATTTCAAATGGGATTGCGCTAATGAATTTCGTAAAATTGTATATTAAGAACCGTAATACATACTCGTAGATAGACATCGAATTTTTTTTAATTTATAATGGTTACTAGATTTGGTTTGGATCGCATTTCCAATCTAACCTTACTTACTCTTTCAGCGAATCCGTAGAACGTATAATCCGAAACTCGTCAGTGTAGTGTGGTGGTGGTGATAGATGGGTTTGTGTGATTCCTATGTATTCGTACAGTGTGGAGGTGGAGGAACTGCATGAACACACATTTCATGCATAAACGTAGCTCTATCATAAGGTCGCGGGTGAGAAAATTAATTGTTTCTGTTAAAAACTCAAAATACTGACCCGTTTCGAACTCTACGAGTACCGGATCCCTGATCTTATAAAAACCTGTTTCAAACCCCTTACGAGTTCATTTTCAAAACTAACTAGCTCCTTCTCGGATCCTTGATTTAATAAAAAAAACATTGTCAAACAGTACGGAACCATCTTTAGACTAAAAAAAAGAACCGGCTATCTCGTTAATTTAATCCGGGACTTGCCCTAATCCCGGTGTCGTTAATTACTGCACGCGGTGTCATGTCACTCTCAATTAGATTAAACGTTTAATTACTAAGCGAATAAATAACGGCGCAAACTTTTGGGTATCTATAAGTATTTTCATCTCGGCCTATATACGTACCACTGCTCGGCACAGGGCTCCTTAAAGAATGAGAGGGCTTGGACCGTTCCCACGCAGGCCCAGTGCGAATTGGGAACTTCACCGCAAAATTCTCCCACTGTTGGGCACATGCCTTGCAGATTGGACTGTAGTTCCCTTGAGGAACGGAAACTTTACCCACTCTATAGAATTGCTTTGAAAATTTCCGCGCGTTGTTTTCCTTCACCGAAAAGCTCATACTAAATCAAAGTATTTGAACCTGACCCACGATCCATGGTCTCGAGAAGATGTTAAACTATACTATTTACCAGCGCCGCGATAGAATATTAGTGAAAATGACACTAATGTTACGATGAAAAGCACGACATTATAGTCACACACACACAAACATCACGCCTGTATTCTCAAATGGGGTAGGCAGAGCACACGAAACGTTACCGCTTCGGAGCCACTTTTAGCAATTTTAGGTTTTAAGTTTGACAAAACCGGTGTACAATAGTGAGAGGGTGCTAGCCTGCCGCCTACGGTATATCTTAACCTATATCCTCAGTCGCCTCTTACGACATCCACGGAAGCAATGGAGAGGTGTAATTCTAACCTGACACCACACGAGTACATTATAGTCACTACAATATAATAAACATTTCACTTAGGAGAGGGGTCTCCTTTTCCTGCATAGTATATTTTCCTACAAAAATAACGAATCCGCTCAATACAAATACGCGCGGCGTCCCAAGTTGCGCTGAGTTACTTATATAACTTCCCTTGTTCGTCTTTTCAATACTCGTGCGCGCCTGTTCGCTCAATTTGAGATACGGAGTATTATTTCGCCCCAACTAATGTTTTCGTAGTCCAAGAGCGTGTATGCCTTGTTATGGTGTTATTTTCGTAATAATTGCTTTTATAAGTTTTTATATCATAAAAAGTATTCTCTTAATAAAAGGTTCTCAAAATTGTACGCCTTTACGTGAAAATACATAAAAAAAATTGCGCGAACAATCGTATTTAAAAAGTTATCGACATCATAGTCTTTTATATGCACACAATTGTTTCTCCTTTGCTAATGTCAACATCTCCGTGAATGTAAAACGATAATTTTTTTTCATGTATTTGAGGCGCATTATTCTATGAGTACAATTTTTGGGTCTGATCTACTCAGTGCTATATTGACATTATAAGTAGGTAACTTGGATAATATGTAGTTTTTCACGTGCTTCGGTGTTTAGATTTTTGTTTTCCACATCACACAACGACTACAAAATACGAAATGCTTAGCCTTATTAAGCAAAAAAATTGTAACATGCTGTTTGGCACTCAATCGACAACATTATTTTTCACTGCTCATGCTCGTAAAGTTCGTGTTTATGCTGGATCTAGGCGACATAAAATGACTTTTTATGCTCTAGTACATAAAGTATTTTTTTTTCTAAGACCAAGGCAATCAGGTGTAAACAGCCACAAACAAAGAAATTTTTAACATTTATATATTTTTTATAAAATCAATCAAAATAGATCAATAAAACTAAAAGAATATAATTACATTAGTAATGCGGGAACAATAAAAGATACATAGTAAGCAAACAATTTTGTTTCCACTGTTGCTATTTCATTTCCTCGCCATCAAAATGAATACAGAGTGTAAAACTCGAGCATTAAACCCATTTTCCCCTCGACTTGTCTATCCACCCTCGCCGTACTGGCTCGGGTGGCTATATAAACGTCTAGGGTAAAATGGCTCGTGTTATGCTCCTGTTGTACAATCTACTATTTATGTGCTGTCAGAACGCGATTCCCATAGATTTTATACAACAATACTGAACTCATTTTTTTCTTTTTTTTGCTGCTTAATTCACCACCAGCTCTTAGCCTAGACGTCGTATCTGGTAACATACGCTCGATTTCACAATACTGATATATAGAACGTATATATAAATTGGAAGCTGTGTTCGCGATGATAAAGTAACTCAATGTGCACTGTTGTTTTTGGGCAAGGCGCCAGAAAGGGAAGGCTCTGAATTGTAACCGATTTAACTTGTTGAGTCTAAGCTATAATATAGTAGTTGTTATAGCAGTTACAGTTCATTTCATTAAAAAAAAACTACTTTTTTAGGGTTCCGTACCTCAAAAGGAGAAAACGGAACCCTTATACTTTTTCTCGTCTGCTTGTCAAAACCCTTTTTCTCGGGAACGCTTGGAGGTATCAAGCTGAAATGTATACCAAATACTGAGGTCTACTGTTCCTTAGAGCTGTGAAAAAATCAAACCTCTAAGCCAACGCAATCAAAAGGTGCAGCCGTTTATGTTGCAAATTTCCGCCTATTTTCGAAACTCGCAAGGGAATCAAAACCTAGGTACACAACCAACTAGAAAAGTCTGAAAATCTTGATTTTTTATGTCTGTCTGTAAATTTCAATGCCTACTACTAAACCTATACCTACTACTACGTATTTTTTTTGTTTTTTGTTTTTGTGTAATTTGCGAAGTGCGAATAATTATTTCTATATCTATTTTTCTTCTGCTATTTCAAAGACCAATATAATCTGACCCCATACTGCGTACATTTTCCTTAAGAGTAGGGCTCTGCATACACTGGATATTTTAAATCACTCGGAAAAAGCGAGAAATATTCCCGTTTACTTACATACCTATAAATGTGTACGGAACCCTCGGTGCGCGAGTCCAAGTCGCACATGCCCGGTTTTTTTTAAACAGAATCAGGCTTGCGTTTAACCACAATCACGTTTGACGAGCGAAGATGTGGATATAGAGCACAAACTAAGAATACAGATAAAACTAAATACCTAAGTTAAGAACTTAATACCTAACCTACTAAATTAAATCTAAAATACATACGCTCGAAAAACATAACCGTCTTTTGAGCAGTCGGGTAAAAAGGCCCCCGTGGCATGGTGCCCAAAAAGCTGGCAGTAGGTATTCCCTTGTTGAAAGACGTTGACGATTCGTTGAGTGACATACCTACTTAGCTTCCAGCCCTATGGCCTTTTGGGCAGTGGGTTAAAAATGAGTTTCTATGTTAATCTGACGTTTGTCAGGCGTTGTATGTACAGGTGCAATAGTACGGAAGCATTTAGATGACAATATATAATAAAGAGTTGATGAAACTCAGCAAAACTTTAAATTGTACGATGGCGTCTTTTGGAAAAAGAGGGAACTATCCTTTTTGTAGTAGTTGCAATAGCTCTGTATAGATATCCGTAGTCAATCCCTAGTTTACACGTCATTAATTTGACGTAAACTAATTAAGTCCATAAAGGTGCAGTTTTTATCTGATATAAAACTTCACTTAATAAATACGATGATCGATGGACGGTGGCCAGTGTTCGGAAATCGTCGTGAACAGCCAATTGTCTTTTTCCGAAGACCGATGTGCAATCTGTATCGCCGGGTACTGTACCTACTGTAATACCACCGTGGCGGAAAAAGGCAGCTCTCGCCAGAAGTGCTTTGTGGCTTATACTAACTTAAATAGTCGTGAACAGCCAATGAGGGCTATCGCGTATGAATTCGCCGCTAGAGGCGCTAGTGTAGCGTGAGGTCTCCGAAATGTCAAATCTCATATTTTTTGGGTGAGCTACGCGGGTTCATTTAAAATTAGAATAATTTTATGAATGTTTTGCATAACCTGAAATTAATTATGGAAATTCTGCGTTACGGGGCAATGCATGTCTGTGTTTTGAGACAGTTTTGTCTTTCGGAAACTTTTGTCCTCCCTTTTTTCCGAACAAAACCGGACTACGCAACACTGTGGTTGCTCGATATTTTTATGGTACGGTTTTAAGGTGTATTAATTATGATTTTAATCTAAACTTTGTTTTCACGCCCGTAATAACAGACTTTGAAAGCCACACTTAAAACCTCACGCAACAGTGGCGCCATCTAGAAAGACAAAAAACGATAGCCCTAAGGGAGTTGTCTCACCGCCGGCGAGGAAACGATTGGCTATCGACTATTTTCTCGCTCAAGAAACGAACAAAAGATATAAGATCCTGTGTGAGTAAAAGAGACATATATATTAATAGTTGATCGCTGGCGGTTCACACTGCCGGCGAGAACTCGCTCTTACATCTTTTGTCGCAGCGGCAAGAGCTATAAAACTCGCTGAGCAATAAAACTACCTCAGCGATGCTCGCTCAGCGCTGTTAGCTTGGCGTCCGCCTGGCTCGAGCGAGTGGAGCGAGTAATCGCCCGTCGTGCTCGAACACTCGCTTTTCACTGCTCGCCCACTCGTTTCTAGTTACTCGCTCTGCTCGCTTCTCGCTCATCGTCGGCGGTGGGACAAGTGTCTTATTGTCTTTTTCCGAAGACCGATGTGCAATCTTATCGCCGGGTACTGTACTGTACTACCACGGTGGCGGAAAAAGGCAGCTCTCGCCAGAAGTGCTTTCTGGCTTACACCTAACTTAAAACGCGATGCACAGCCAACATAAGCCATTGTGACACCAAACAAATTACCACGCTAACCACACTTGATACCCTCCACGCCTACGGCTCCACGAGGCACCACATTATAATATAAATGGGAAAACTGGGCACTCGGCCAGCTTTGTATAGGATTACATGGCGTTAGAGTCGGTAATTAGGAGAGTAATATATAAGCTTACTGGGTGCATTTTGTAAGTACTGTCTGTGGTAGCGTTACTAATCTGTGTCACTTAGTCACCTCAACGTATAATATTGTCTAAAGGTATGCTTCTCTAGAGGTGAAGCTAGAGGAATTGCACTGGGCAGAACGGGACGCATTTCATGTCTACCGCTTGGTTAAACTGAATTGAGGTTCCAGTCAATTTCAAGATTTGAATACCTATTAAAAAACGGATACACATCCTGCTAAGGTGACTAAAGGCCACAGCTCCTTAGAGCTACCCAGCACCCGACCCGCACCGCCTCGCCACGAGCGGTTAGCATTCTTTATATGTGTCGGCGGCCTATCGTAAAATCCGCAAGATCACGAAATTCCTAGGCATATCGTGAAATGGCGCCATTTGTGACCACGTGTGACGTGAGCTGTTTTCCGGAATAAAAACTATCCTATGTCCTTTCCCGGAACTCAAACTATCGTTATACCGAATTTCATCTAAATAGGTGCAGCGGTTTCGACGTGAAGAGGTAACAAACATACAAACAGACTTACAAACTTTCGAATTTATAGTTATTAATGGGGATAAGTACACGTACAACAATACAATACAATACAATAACTCTTTATTGCACACCAATACAGTAAACAGTACGGAGAACACAAGTATATACATAGAGATTTTCTAAGGTAAGCAATAGGCGGTCTTATCGCTTCAGAGCGATCTCTGAATTGATTCTGAATCTGATTGGCTGTTCACGTATTTGTGAAGTGACGCTCAAATGCGTCTTCATTACAAAACATACTGTAAGAAGATTAAAAGAGAGCGCGCTTTTTATTTCCGTTCGTAAAACGAACTTTCGCGAGGTCCCCTGTGCCCACTAAACCTCATGAAAAATGTTTTAAAAGAACATCAAATCAGCGCGTAAAAACTTTTCAAGACTAATTTAATTGTTATTTGATTTAGATACAGCGGTGCAAGCTGAAAATGTAGCTTTAAAACCCGCAACAAAGTCGCAATAGGTACAGTCGCGATCAGAAATTGTTGAGCCACTTAGGTACTTACCTACGAGTATAGTAGGCGCGCGAATTCATTTCCATTTAAATAAGTAGTGCTGCGATCACAGAAATAGTAATAATCTAACCTAACCAACAAAAAGTTGAAAAAGTATAAAAAACGCCCGAAAAAAACGCCGCCAAAAAAGGCAACTAAAAAGAAAAGATATAATTATGCACTACCTAGCTGTTGCCCGCGACTTCATCTGCGAAGAATTCGTTTATCCCTATCCCGCGGGGACTATGATGATTTCCCGCAAAATTAGCCTAAGTTAATTTAGTATAAGTACCTAGTAATATTTTTTTTTATCTAAGCGTCGTCGGTGTCGGGGGACCGCTAAGGTTAACAGAAATTATATTATATTTTTTAAAATATTAACCTTAACCCGTTTAAGAGCTATAGTGCCACAGACAGACATACAGACACACATAGCGGTCAAACTTATAACACCCCTCTTTTGGCGTCGGGGGTTAAAAACCCCCGACTTTGTCACTTCAAAGTTCAATATCTCAAAAATGGCTAACAGATTTTGATGAAACATGTGTAAGAACCATCGCTAGAAAACCTGATTTCAAATAAAAAACTGCATTCAAATCGGTACTCCCGTTTGAGCCATAGACAGAGAGACATACAGACATACAGACATACAAACACACAGACATACAGACACACATAGCGGTCAAACTTATCACACCCCTCTTTTTGCGTCGGAGGTTAAAAAATAAAGTCATTCAAAAAAGTGTTACGACATATTATGCAAGAAAAAAAAACCAACATTTCAACCCTTTAAGTTTAGGATTACAGACTAAAGTTTGGCGCGAGTTTTCTAAAGTATGTCAAAGTAAGCCAATTATTAGGCTACTTTTCATCCCGATATTCCCACGGGATCCAATAAAGTTTGCCAACATGAGAATCAAAAATCTATCTATATACTAACAGTGTTTTTAGTCTGTATTTTAAAAGAACAACAGATTTCAACTACTGGCTTTCTCTCTCAAAATAGACCATAATATGTATCTAATCAAGCAGAGGATCGTGGGTTCAAACCCCGGCTCGCACCTGTGAGTTTTTCGGAATTCATGTGCGAAATTACATTTGAAATTTACCACGAGCTTTACGGTGAAGGAAAACAACGCGAGGAAACCTGCACGACCTGCGAAGCAATTCAATGGTGAGTGTGACGTTCCCAATCCGCACTGGGCCTGCGTGGGAACTACGGCCCAAGCCCTCTCATTCCGATTCTCATTCTCATTCCGATGGGATGATGATGATGATGATGTATCTAAAATAGCCGCCTAGCGCCCAATCGGATGAACCCAGTTCCTTCTTTGAAATCTGTGTTCTCTATGCACGGGATTTGTAAAAGCAATACAACTTTATCCCACCAACTCTTTTAGGGGAAACTTGACTGTAAATCCAAGTAATAAAGCTTATACGGCTAGAAGAACTAAGTTTGCTAAACTTCGAATCCGCTTAGAAGGTGCGCAGTTCCAATTTTGAAATGGTTTTGGCGCGAATGGCGCCTGGATTTGTTTTTTTTTTTTCATCGGGCTTAAAATGGCCGAAGGTTGTTTCAATCCAGCCGGAGTGAATAGAAATCTGAAGATTTGGTTTCGATTTAAAACAAAAAAGTTTATTAGAATTTACTTTGAAAGAAACGAGGGTTACTTTTAAATCGGGTTTTTGTGATTTTAATTAAACCATGACATTTTCCAGAGCTTGTATGGAAATTTAATTGTAGATTTTTTTTCAGCAAAAATTTAATTTATGTAAAGAAAGTAACATAAATTGAATTTATGAAAGAACTAGCCGTTACCCTCGACTTCGTCCGCGTACAATTCGCTTACTCGTATCTATCGCTATCCCGCGGGTTGCATTTTTCCGGGATTAAAACTATCCCACTCAATCAAGGGACTCAAACTATAAATAAAATAGGGGGGTTAAATTTATGTGTGCGCTTTTTTAGGGCGTTATGTCTGGAACATCTGCACTAGTTTAAGTTTTTTAACCAATGAAAAAACGGAGTTTCTCAAGTCGACGCGTTTAAATATATTTTTTATGTATGACCACGCATAACTTTTAACAGCGTAGTCCGGTTTGGATAATTATTCTTTTATTAGAAAGCGTTTACCCCGACGGTGGTTTCGTTTAAATTTGGTAAAAATATTCCTAAGTATAGGAAAACAGGGGATGATTTATTGTCTGGTTTTTCATAATTCTTTTTTTAATGGATTCCTTGAATTTGTTAATATAGACATTTAAAAAAAAATTAGCCCAAGGTGGGAAAAAGTAAAAAATAAAAACTTTTTAACAAAAAAAAAATAAACCGCCGCAAAAACTGAAAAGCAAAAAATGATAAACCTTTCTTTTTATTTAACCTTATTTGTTAACCTTAATCTAGATTAAGGTAAGTACTAATTATAGTCGGTGTCTCAGCACTAGCCAGGAGGAGTGATAGAAGCCCATCAGGTAGACAGCTATAGGTCCACTCTTCCTGGCTAGTGCTGAGGCACTGTGAGGCACTGACTTAAAATTGGTACCTAGATTAAGGTTAAACAAATAAGGTTAAATAAAGAAAAGTTTTAATATTACTTACTTTTCAGTTTTTTCGGCGGTTTAATTTTTTTTGTTATAAAGAATTTGCAATAATAGGAAGTTACACTATCCCTTAATAACATAGGCATTTTATTTTCTAGGTAAATGTAATGTTGCCGCGGGCAAGAGACAGGACACGGGCAACAACTAGCCATTACAAAAAGCAATGCGGGTAAAAATTATTCTAAATTAGAACACAAGATCAGCGGAAAAAGACTGGCAGGATGAAATGGATTCTGGTCGAACTAAAATTAGTTTTATTTTAAAATCTGCGTCTCTCTTGCTGGGCGTAAGTCACAAGCGTGTGTTTACTAAAACTATTATACAGTGTGTTACCGGCACCCAGGCTTTTTTAAGGCAGGTTAAGGTAACGTATTTCTGTAATCTTACAAAATTCTAATTGCCAGCAATGTACAGCAAAGTAAATTTACAAGTAAGTGTGAATGACAGCCGACTGATACTTTGATTATAAGAAAGAAAGAAAGAATAAAGAAAATAATTCATTTATAACAGCAGTGACACATTACACAGGTTAGAAAAAATAATAATAAGAAGTGTTGCCGCTATAAAAAAATCCAAATACAAAAAACGGAAAACCACACAATACAAATACAAAAATAGTTACGATTCTAAAATATTAGTTGGCTGTATAGTAATTTACTTTGCTGTACATTGCTGGCAATTATAATTTTGTTAGACAGTTAACAAAGTCTGAATCTTAGTTTATTAATTAAATTAATGTCACGGTCAAGTTACAGAAAAACGTTATCGAAAATACAAACTGAGACATGGATGCACAGAAAAACCAGAAAAAGGGACCAGCACAAATTTGGAGTTGAAATAAAAAATACAAAAAGACTCCATAAAACCAATCATAATTTGATTGCTTAGTAGCGACATCTCTTGTCTGGGTGAGCGGTTGGTTCCGAAAGAGTGTGACGTCTGTCGACGCCACATAGATGTCGCTAGTGCTGCTGCTTAAGTAGCAAAGTAGAAATAAGCAACCTGAGATATGTATGCATAGGAAAAATTCGTGTCTAGATTCCTGTCCAGCAGTGGTGTAGGGGTTATAGCACGCAGCACGGAATGCTGAGGACCTTGGTTCGATTCCCAGTGCTGGTCTCTTTTTCTGTTTTTTCTGTGCATCTATGTCTCAGTTTGAATTCTCGATATGGGTTCACGGGATACCCGTAAAAGTAACAAATTTGGAGTTGAAATAAAAAATACTAACAAAAAACCAATCAGAAATACGTTACATTAACCTCCCTTATGTCTAGCTCTCTCTCTCTCTCTCTCTTCAAGTGCCTCTCCAACTAGTGATGGTTGGCAGTCAGCTCCGCATATCTGATTCGGTCTTTTGCCAGTCTAAAAAGCTCCGCGGCGCTCTTCGCACCCCTGTCCCATCAAAGGGACGCCGGGCACTCGGAGCCGTGGCCTTTCTTAACTTTTCCATATTCTATGTGTCGCTAACGACTAGGGATTTTAGTGCAGTGGTTTCCCGTTGCCTGCTACACCAGACTTTTAGGGAATATTTGTGTCCCAAGGTCACTGAAGCCTCCTCTAGCCAGCTTATGACTGGCCAGGTGTATGGTTATACCGCCATTGCTCGGTCGCCATAGCCTCGTCTGTTGTCTAGCAGGGGGCACCACGACGGTGATGAGACCGCCATCGCTGACTGTTTTACCAGCAGCGCGTGCAGGTGAGGATGACAATTAGGGCCGGACCAATGTTGTCGCCGTTCTCCCCCTTACCCGCCATCATTATGTCTAGCAGTGGACGTTTTTCGGCTGACTTGATGATAATGATGTTGATGAGCCGCAACGTCAAAACAGACTTCGCGATTCTAACACGATCTATAATTTTATATGCAATAATATATCTCACTTCTAGATCAAATGTGTATCAACACAAAATACTTCAACATTTCAGCACTTCAGCATTTGTCGGCACTGACCGAAAATGTCGTAACTGACGGTCGAAAATGACCGGGGGCCTACCATGATCTTTTCATAAACGATCCAAACGCAGAGCAGTTCAATTTAGGCACCTAAACTGAATCGTCGAAATTGGTACCACTACATTTATTTCTCAGAGCTGAGCTTTGATGAACGAACTACTAGATTCAAGATCCCATACAAAATCAAAGCTAAAAAGTGGCCGTACTCATAGCGATATCTGTTTTACCTTCTAAATTACTTAAAGTATAGGTACCTTAAGTCTAAGCAACAAAGATCTAAACAATAATAATTTTATTTAATACTTACGACGTTTTGTCACAAGACGAGCAAAAGCGTTCGATAAACAAAAGAACTTAAGTTTCAAAAGGATGACATTCTATTTTAGGAACAGGGTAATAATGGAGCCGCAAATAATTATATAAGACAGACATTTTTTTATTTGACAGAGATACAATGTAACACAAACAAATGCAATTATATACTAACTAGCTTTTGCCCGCGACTTCGTCCGCGTGGAATAATAAATTTGGGAAGTATTTAATTTATTTAGGATACCTATTTTGCCAAATAGCACATAGAAACTTCCACAGTTTACTGAAAAAAAACCTACTTTAATACATTGCTATAAATATAAACTATTTTTTTTTAGTTCTTCCATCCATCCATACATCCATGTTCTTTGGTAAAACATAAATATTTTGCGGGTAGCCACATTTTAGCAATACGACGTGTATTCTACCCTACCAACACAAAAGGACTAATTATTATTCTTCATAGTGAACTCTTGACACCTTACGTCGTTTATTGTCAGTTAGGAGGGTAGGATTATAATTAAAACGGCATTTTTACTAAGCATAGCTACACATATTTCCGATAAACATACTTATAGTAAATTTGGAATGCCTTAAGAACTTTCATCCCCATATTTTCAAGTAAATAGGTCGAAAATAAAATAAATAATAATAAATATATAATAAATAGGTAGATAAATAGGGCGCAGTGTGCGTGTTGCAGCAGCCGCTGAGTCGCGTTTCTCCGAAGACGAAGGGCTACGGATTAGCCCGAAACATGTCGAGCTAAACTCGATTTAAGACGTGAGTTATCCGGGTCATTATATTTAATATAAATAGGTCGAAATTTTAAAAGCGCCGGAAAAAAGTGTTTTTTGGGTTCCGTAGCTCAAAAGGAAAAAATGGAACCCTTATAGGATCACTTTGCAGTCCGTCCGTCCGTCTGTCTGTCAAGATCCTCTATCTCGTAAACGCGCGGAGTATCGGTATCGAATTGAGATTAAAAACCTTAAACTTAGGTCAATAGTCTCGAAAGCTGTGAAAAAATCAAACTTCTAAGTCAAGGCAATCAAAAGCTACAGTCATTAAAAAGGTGTGTCCATACAAATTGCCTTAACAGAAAAAGTTATAGGGCACTTCCGGCTGGCCTAGAAGCTTGTTTTTTTTTGCATAAAGGTAGCTCTTATATAGCACAATAAATAAGATTAATCTGAAAATCATAATTTTTATGTCTGACTGCGTCTATGTCAATAAGCCATCTATAATAAGCCCACATTGCGTACATTTTGCTATAAGTTTAAAAGGCACTGCTAATACTGCATCATCTCCTCCGCTAACATCTCTTCGCCGGTAAAAATTTCAAAAACGCTTGAACAAATATCTATTCATTTATTATAATGTCCAAATACCAAGTTTCACAAAGAACCATCGATTTATTTTCAACAATGACGATCTTCCATATAAAGTTTCATCCCTTATTTCACCCCCTCACAGGAAGAATTAAAAAAAAAACGCGTGAACAAATATCTATTTATCTCTTATAACGTGCCCAAATGTCAAGTTTCATAAAGAACCATCGATTTATCTTCGACAAAGACGATCTTCCATATAAACTTTCATCCCCTATTTCACCCCCTCACAGGGAGAATTTTAAAAACGCGTGAACAAACATTTATTTATCTCTTATCACGTGCCCAAATGGCTAGATTAATAAAGATTCATCGATTTATCTTCGATAATGACGACCTTCCATATAAAATTTCAACCCCTATTTCATCCCCTCACAGGTCGAATTTTCAAAAAAGCTCAAACAAATATCGATTTATTTCTTATTAAGAGCCTAAATGCCAAGTTTCATAGTTTTATCTTTGACAGCGACGAACTTCCACCATATTAACTTTCATCCCCTATTTCAACCCCTTAAAACCTTTTTTTCGCAATAAAAGATAGCCTATGTTCTTTCCCAAGGTCTATTCTATCTCTGTACCAAATTTCATCCAAATCGGTTCAGCGGTTTAGGCGTGAAAGCGTAACAGACAGACAGACAGACAGACAGACAGACAGAGTTACTTTCGCATTTATAATATTAGTATGGATATTTACATTTACAATTTATGACCTGAAATGAAATGTACTTATAGATAATTAACTAAATTTTAAATCATTTATTCATGTCAAGAAAACAAATAATACAGATTTTAAAAAAACATTAAGACTTAAGAAGAGCTTCATTATCATCATCTCAGCCGTAGGACGTCCACTGTTGGACATAGGCCTCCCCCATAGACCTCCAGTCGCTTCGGTTGGCAGCGGCCTGCATCCACCGTGAACCTGCGGCTTTAACCAGGTCATCCGTCCATTTCGTTGGTAGACATCCTACGCTGCGCTTGCCGATCCGCGGTCTCGACTCGAGAACTTTCCAGCCCAAACGGTCATCTGTTCTCCGTGCTATATGGCCTGCCCATTGCCACTTCAAAGAGAAGAGCTTAAGGCTAGTCGAAAAGGCCCCCTCGAGTTGTTCCTGGTGCAAAGGTACCCATTAGTAAATGTATAATTGACAACATTTCGATTTGACGACGTCGATTCTATTAAAACCGCTGCCTGAACTTTCTGTTGTTTGACGTGAATTTTCAATTAACGGTAATATTATAAATAGTATACGGCTTGAACTTGAAGCTTTACGACTTCTTTAATAATATTGCTGGTCTTAAGTGATAACTCCTCTACTCCATCTCACCACACTTAATCTTATATTATTTTAACATTTTATGTAAACCTATACCTGCACTTTGGGAATCGCCGTTTTCTGTAATCTGCGTCTTTTGGCTATTTCCAGTTATGTGAAATTTGTCAATAAATAGTTGAATTTTTGCAAGGCCCATAAAGTTCTTCTTATCTGTCTTTTGTGACAATATATATCCTTTCTACACAGCAAAAAGGATTACTAAGAAATCTACAAAAAAAATAAACATTTTAAAATGAGAACTACTCCATGGATTTTGTGTTCCAGAACCGCCTATTATTGGCAATATGGTTGGACAAACAATAAATTATTGATTTTTAAATGTTAACTGCTATTTTTTACGTATTTTAAATGAAATACTGACTTGTACTTATCTAAAGAAAGATACTCTTTCCGAAACCTTAGTGTAATGGTGGCTGCTTTCGCAATTTTTAAACGCACAATTGTGGTATTTTTCACGTCCGCACGTTGGCTGTGGTTGACGCGTACTGTCAGAAATAAGAGCACAAAATAAATTTGTGCTCTTATTTCTCTGGCCGTTTTCAGAGCTGTGATCTTGAATGCTTTGATGAACGATTGATGATCGAAGGAGCTGAGTCTAAATGGTTTACAAGTGAATGAAAAACCGATATTGTCTCTGGTCCGAAACTGAAACGCTAAGTCGCGAAAGGGATGCCGCTATATGCAAACCAAATATTGTATACTAAAACCTCTTTATTTTGGAAAACCATAACACTATGTCATTCCGTGTTCTTAGCAACCGTTGTGCTGATTACAAATAATGTTTACGCTGTCACTAATCCACGAGTCTCTTTTCTCACTGAAAAAATAGTTTTATCAATGAGGAGTTAAGAAGCACAATGTCGTGAGGAGTACCTATGAAAAGTTATAAAACTTGAATAAAAGTTAAAAAGTTGTTGAAGTTTAAAAAATATTCCAAGTTAAATACTTAGAAGTCCAAAATAATTGACAGAATGAGTAACTTATACTGAATCGCTAAATTTGACACTGAAGCGATTCAATTCCCACTCAAATTAAGCGTCATGGTAAGAAAACCGCTTGAAGTGAGTGAACGAAAATGTCTGTATCGCTGTCACTGAACCGTGCTTGAACTGAATCGCAAAAGTAACGCCGTGGTACGAAATAGCGATGCAGTTCAGTTTTGAGCCTAAACTGAATCGTATTAAGAGAGCGTGGTAGGCCCCTGAACGCGTTTTCTAGTGACTGCCCAGTGGCTAGACATACTCTTAAGTGCAAACAGGGCGAATGGAAATCCAAGGAAGGTTCTTATCCTGCAGAACATATTACCAGGGGCTAATAAAAAAAAAAATATAATAACGAAAAAACAGTGATAATTAATGCTTCAGCCACTACAACGCTTCAGCCATTCATCTAGAGCAACAACAACTCGTCGAACGGGCGTGCAGTCACCATGGCAACGGCGGGCTGATGTATAATACCTACGTTCTTCTTGGCAGTTACGCGACTTCGATTTGATTTATGAAGAGCTATTCGAAGAATCTACGGTCCCTAGAGACTCTTTGGATTCGGTGATGCTAACAGATTTGAAAGAAAGAAAGCAACAAAAACATTTATTCGTAACATAACACGAATGTTTGTTCTCGGGTCTTGGATGTTTAATATGTATTTAAGTATGTATTTATCTATATAAGTATTTTTATCCGTTGCCTAGTATCCATAGTACAAGCTTTGCTTAGTTTGGGACTAGGTCAATTGGTGTCAAGTGTCCCTTGATATTTTTTTTTTTTTTTTTTATTTATTTATAAAGATAAAAAGAAACAAGGAAGTCGAGACAAATAATAATAAATAAATATGTTAGTGGTCAACATAATACATTTATTAGGCCCAAGCGTTCTAAGCCCGTCTGACATCACTTCCGCAGTCCCGTACTCCCCTGGGTGCTGCGCTCTCGAGCTGATGGTGATTGGGCCGAAGATAATGAGGGCCGTGCGCTGTGCGTAGATGGCGGCGTCCAGGAGGAAACGGCCGACGGTTCCCAACCATGGGAGTATAAAGATGCGGTTTACGTCAAAACGTAATACCCTGTGAATGTTTTTTTTTTAAATCTTCGTCATGTCTTATAATATACTGAGCGGCAATAAATCTGGCTCTCAAATGTATGCAGTAATAGGTAATTTTGTATGAATAGTGGGCCAAATTTTGTGCCGCTGAGTATATATTGAGCACAAGACGCCATAACGTGTCAAGAGATCATTGACGTCTATGGACTAGACTGCATGTTTCTTAGGTATAAAAGTTGTTGCGCAAACTTTCCGCTAAAGGTGCTGTCCGTGTTTCCATACAATTTGAGATTTTAACGCGAACGTGCACGGGAAAATACACTAAGCATACTGGTTAAAGGTAGGCGTCTTACCTTAAAGGTAAGCGTCCACTGATCCGCATCGTCCGCTTCGTAAGAAAAAAATACGTAAGAAGTGTGGTGTGCGAAACAGTAAATGTTTTCTGGCTGATATAAAATGATGATGATAATAACGTCTGAAATTAGGTACCATCAGCCAAATATACGGTCTACCACCCTAAAGTTGATAATCGTTTGCGTGTCATAAAACAATAATGCCAATAGACGTGTCTGTCAACTTGAAAGTTCGACTTTAGCGACATATTCATTTGATAGGAACTTGTTTAAAAATTGATAAACCACATATTTGGCTGATGGTACATAACAAATTTGCCAGGAGTTTTTCGGTGAAGAAATATATCGTGAAAATAACCGCATAAACATGATAAGCAAATCAATAGGCTAGACGATTTAAAAAAAACTGTTTTCCGTCAGTTAGATAATTAAAAAATATTGTACACGTATTTTTTCTTTCGTTAGACAAACAAAAAATGACGAGGATACAGTGCTTAGAAGTTTCGAGTGAAGTCACTATATGGTACGATTTTTACCTATAGTGACGTCACAAGCCCCCACTCTAGAATTTTGATGATCTATAGGTACCTTTGTCGATTTTCAATAATTTGATAAACCAATAAATACGTGTCCCATATTGTCGGACTAAATAGAATGATATATTTTTAACCCAGTCGTCATCCTCATTGTAAGCGTGAAGTTCTCAATCTGCACTGGGTCTTTGGTTTTTTCAATATCTCTCATGCTGAATAAGGTAAAATACGCTCCAGTTTCACCAAAATATCAGAACATCTCTAGCACACCCACATTCTACTAACAGCAGTCCAGCATAAGCACTAATTGGTGGCGGTCCAAACAACCTGTCACTGTGAAAACACCAAATGAGCATATTGTGCAGTCCACGTCGCCTTTAACAGAAGTGAATAGAGTAGAATATTCACCGGTTGGAAAGTAATGTGCGTTTGTTTGGAGAGAGCAATTATGGCGCTGTTTTTGGTAAGAATTTCGGACGCAGGTGTGATTAGCTGGTTTGTGAGGACCAGGAAGGACAGCCGTTTTACTTGAAAAAATTTTAAATTTATAAAACCTGTACACAAAAAAACGCCAGCAAAAATATAAAAATCGCCAGAAAAAAACGCCGCCAAAAAAGACAACTAAAAAGTAAAAAATAATTATGCACTACCTAGCTGTTGCCCGCAACTTTGTTTGCGAAGAATTCGTTTATCCCTATCCCGCGGGGACTATGCTGATTTCCCGCAAAATTAGCCTAAGTTAATTTAGTATAAGTACCAGGTAATATTTTTTTTATCTAAGCGTCGTCGGTGTCGGGGGACCGCTAAGGTTAACAGGAAACTCCAGTACATATTATGTTTTATTTTTTAATGTGTGCGAAGTGCCCTTGATTAGAGACCTTTTTAGAGTTCTGTGCCAAAAGGTTGATAAAAACGGGACCCTATTTCTATGACTTCACTGTCCGTCTGTCTGTCTGTCACTAGGCTGTATCTCATGAACCGTGATAACTAGACAGTTGAAATTTTCACAGATGATGTATTTCTATTGCCGCTATAACAAAAAATACTAAAAACAGAACAAAATAAATGTTTAAGGGGGGCTCCCATACAAAAAAGGTGATTTTTTTCGCTCGATATTAATAACGGCAGTAGGTAGTGCTTAAAATATTCACCGTAAAGCTCGTGGTAAAGTTAGAATGTAACTGATTTAGCACAGCACCAATAAACTACAAAAATAACTACCTATTTTTTTACACAAATACTATAAAATATATTATTTACTTTAAAAAAATAAACAGAACTTTTAATACACAAGTCTGACTTGAACTTGACAATTTTTTTGTTCTTTTGGAGCAATAATGCAATTAAAGTTTTTTTTTTATTATACTGAATCAGCTGTTCTGTCTAGTGCTGTCCTTCGTGAAACCATAACCATAACGGAACGAAATTAGTCGGCATTGTGAGCTAGCTGTCTGTTGGCTGTGCGCCGCAAGACAAAGCCTGGCTATTATTGAACCATCCTTGAAAATCATCACCATGTTCATCATCATCATCATAATCATCCCTGCCTATAGATGTCACTGCTTGGCACAGGCGTCCTCTCAGAATGAGATTAGGCCTCTTCGTCACACACCATTGAACCTCACACACGCAGGTTTCCTCATGTTTTCTTTCACCGTAAAGCTCGTGGTAAATTTCAAACTTAATGATATGAATTTCCAAAACTCGGAGATGCGAGACCGAGTTTGAATCCACGATCCTCCGCTTGAGTGGACATAGGTAAAACCACTAGGGCATCACAGCTCCCATGAGTTACAGCCCTGTGACAGACAAACAAACGGGCAACGAAGCAATATTTAGTAATAAATAGTATCCCGTTGAGCCCCTTTGAGTACGGAACCCTAAAAACATTATTTGTTTTTTACTCAAATTTATTTTTTTGTTTTAGAGCTGATTGGGTGTTGGTTGACTCAAAGAACTTTTGTCAGGTTAATTTGATCTGCTTTAATTATGATAAATGCTAGTTTAAATCTATATTCGGGAACGGCTGGACCGATTTCGCTTATTCTCATTTTGTTGTGTTCGTTATTGTCAGGAGAAGGTTTTTATGGTAGAAAAACAACAACGGGGGGGAAGCTGCGGGCAGCAGCTAGTACTAGAATACTTCTACGATAACCTATGGTGGTTTAAATATTCTTATCTGCATCAATCTTGCATGAGGTCGATACCGTAGTCATCATCATCATCATCATCAGCCTACAGCAGTCCACTGCTGGACATAGGCCTCTTCCATGACGCGCCACAACACTCTGTCTTCAGCCCCTCGCATCCATCCGCCGCCAGCAACCATCTTAAGGTCGTCCGTCCACCGTACCTCAGGACGCCCTAGCCCTACACTACGTTTTGCCGTCCGTGGTCTCCATTCGAGGACTCTTACTCCACCGTTCATCGGTCCTGCGACAGACGTGGCCAGCCCAACGCCACTTCAGCGAACTAATGAGGGCTGTCGCGTATGAATTCGCCGCTAGAGGCGCTAGTGTAGCGTGAGGTCTCCGAAATGTCAAATCTCATAGTTTTTGGGTGAGCTACGCGGGTTTATTTATAATTAGAATAATTTTGACAATTATTTTGCAATATCTGAAATTAATTGTGGCAAATATGCGTTCCGGGGCAATGAATGTCTGTGTTTTGAGACAGTTTTGTCTTTCGGAAACTTTTGTCCTCGCTTTTTTTCGATCAAAACGGGGACTATGCAACACTGTGGAATGCTCGATATTTTTATGGTACGGTTTTAAGGTATATTAAATATGATTTTAATCTAAACTTTGTTTTCACGCCCGTAATAACAGACTTTGAAAGCCATACTTAAAACCTCACGCAACAGTGCGCCATCTAGTGAGGCAAAAAACGATAGCCCTCATTGTTTGAGCAACGTCGCTGACTTTCGTTCTTTGTTGGATAATGTGATTTCGAATTTTATCCTTCAAAGAAACCCCTAGCATTGCTCTGTTCATAGCTCGCTGAGCGACCTTGAATTTGTGGATTAGCCCCGCAGTCAAGGTCCACGTTTCGGCTCCGTAGGCTAAAACTGGTAGGATTGCACTGGTGAAGGCTTTCCTTTTTAGGCACTGAGGGATGTCCCACGACAAGATATAATTTAATTTTAGTCAACAAAAAAATACAGCATTACAGTTAACACCAATGCGCTGTAAAATTCAAATTATACAAAACAAAAAGACATACATGGAACACCAAAATCACATACAAAAAAAAGCTAAATAGGGATTTTTGAAAGTAGTCTTTGTCGCTACCCTAAAACGACGCCACGACGACACCACACCCTCCGGTCAGAAGTCAAGCGCAGGAACATCTGCTGGTGCTTGGCAGGCACTTAATTGGAGTCTCAATGAGCTGAAATTGTTAGCTCTTTGAGACTCGTGCGGGATGATGGACAGCTCTAGCTTAACCGGGCCTTTACTGCCTCGCGGATTGCTCGAACAACATCTCCGGTGTCGTCTTCTTGGCCAACCGAGATAGGTAGATGTCCACCATCGGTACTGCTGCTTTAATACAGGACGACGCTGTAGGAACGGTCCAACGCTGATTGCGAATGAATACGTCGAAGTTTCCCGAAAGCAGCCCAGCCCGTATTCGCTTACCAACCTATTCAACACCGTAGTATTCCAGGCGAATCGACACGATCCAGATAAACAATGTGCTAAATGCCGGCACATTTGTTTTTCTTAAAAGGCATTGCAATAAATATACAGGCACAATTATCAATTTGCCACAAAACGTTGCGCCATATTTTTCACTAAGCTGCAGACCGGAGGCAGCGAACTGTGAAAATGGTATACTCGTATTAAGGGCATAAGATACAGTCACCATATTTAATTTGGGACCCACTTAAGATCGAATACGTAAAGAAACGCAGCAAAAAAGCTTGTATGTTTTTTTTTTATATAAATACAAAAACATTTTTGAAGAAGAAAGAAAGACACTTTATAATTTTTTTCGTATAAAAATGAAAGTCGCCGGCAGAGAATTCTCTGTTAGTCGGGAAAAGTGAATTCACTGGGAAAAAAAACTTTTTAGTCCGTCAGTTAGATTATCAAAATATATTGGACACGGTTTTTTTTTGTCAATAAACGAAAAATTATAGAGATGAAACGCGTCGCGTCATATGTTAAAAAGTGGGGGATACCACGCCATGTCAAAACACTGTTTAATGGCCCGGATAAATAGTGTCACCCAAAAAAGTGTGGCACTGCTTGCGGGGTCTCGCGGAACTTCAACTGTGGCTACATCTTTACATATTTTTTTGAAAATTGCAAATCTCTACGGAGAGATCTGACAGAATAATTTTTTTTTTGTTTAATTCACAAAATAAAATTTATATCGGTTTAAAGAACATTTATTGTCTAAAGAAATTACAGTTAATTTCACTTACAAGACAATATCTACAGCTAGAATTACAACAATTATTACGTTTCGCAGTAGTTGATACATACACGGTGACTTAAGTACCTATATTTATACGGTGCACAGTGTTATGGCTATATAATGTTATCAACTATGTATGATTTAACTTTGTTTTTAAAAACATTAAGTGTTTTGCTATCTTTTATGGCTTTTGGTAATATCATCATTATATAATTTAGCACCTTCATACATCAAATCGACACCTGATAGTAAAAATATTGTAACTATTTTTAAGAGGTTTACACAGTGACGAATTTAAATTTTTTGACACTTTAAAGGTCTCAAATACAGTATTTAATTTAATATTTTTTAAACATGAGTGTGCTTTAGTATATATTTTTCACACCTCTCCTTTAGAAAAGTAACTTTTCCTCCCTGTCGAGAGGGAGCAAAGTGCAAATTTTCTATTTAAGGCTTTTCTATGTGTTTTATTGCAAATGTCAACTTTTGAAGTTGATAATTGTAAAGCCACGCTATTTTCTATGCTGGTTGTTCTTTAATGATATTTAGATATATTTTTTTCAAAGTCAAAGTCAAAGTATTTTATTTGTTAAACATAGGTATAACTCAAGTTTCTTAATGCTCGGTGTGAAAAGTTGTATGAGCCACACCGGAGCAAAATTATTTTCATCTTGGGCGTTAACACTTGAATCCCTACTATTTCTATTGTAGAATCCTTCGCTACATTCTGGATTCAATGTACGCCCTCGTCGTAAATACACCATTTTGCTCCCTTGTGACACAAATAACTATTTTTAAGGCCTTTTATGTTATGGACATCATATTTTCTTAATTATTACTATTATTGATTTGCATGCAGTTACGATGAAAGAATATCGGGATAATGACCGTAGAACAACGTTGTAAGTACCAATTACGGTGTTATGTTCTGGAATATTTTGTAATTTGTCCACTGTTTTGACTAAATAAAACTGTATCTCGACCGCAGCAATTAACATTGTCGTATGTCAAAAATCGTTACTTTCCAGGACCGGCGTTCAAAGTTTCAAATGTGTATAAAATTAACTATCATTAACGTACATTGACCAAATTCGGTATGATATATTAATTTTGATTACCTGACGTAGTAATAAGAGCAAATTTTGAAAAAAAAAATGGAATTTTGAAAAAATGCACATGCAACATTATTAACCCAAAATTGGTTTGCGATATTGTCGGATGTGGTAGTTCCGACATTGTTATCTGGACTTCAACATTCAAATTTAGTCGGATGAGGTACATTCCACATTATTGCATGCACTTTTAAATCTTAGTTGTGTTGGATGTGCCTTTTATTACATTGTTATTCGTTGTTTACAAATATTTTCTTGTTGTATGTCCCACATATTATTTTAAGTCGCCGAAATTTTCAGAGATTTTCGTTATAATGCATTAAAATAGTTGAGTAATAAACTTATTGTATAATTCGGAAGGTATTCACATACTTAGAAAATAATAAGCCACAAATGGAATGAAATTAAAACTCTTTATTGGAAACGAAATTAAAATCAAGTCACATAACAAAAACGAAAATTTTTCCTCTTTACTTTTACAGTTTAGGACTTAGCACATAAAATAATAACTCTCTAAGTTTATTCATCACATAAAATGACTTTTTTGCAACTCAATAACTAAATGAAATAACAGTCTTATAGATAATAGTCTTCGAGTGTTTGAGATCAACCTGAAATAAGATTAGTATTATTATAATCTAATTACTACAACTAGGCACAGGTAACAGTTCAGTCAATATTTATATACCTAAAAGGTGGACAAATTTCACAGCACGTATTGTAGTAGAAATTCTAAAGAATAACAATATACTTAAGTACAAATATTTTTTTAATATCCTTAATTTATCAGTTAACTTTTAAGTTCACAGTCTTGTATTTATGGCACATGGTAAGTTTTATCTAATATCACTTGGTACAACATATTTTCTAATAGGCTAAACAAAGGGGTGTGTAAGCAGATTTAAATGAAAAAGATGAATTACTCGTACTCTACTTAAAATGTACTTTCTAAAAATGTGAATTACTCGTACTCTGATTCGCTTTCTTCACGAGCGAGATTAGGAGCGGCAGTATGAGGTAGGTTAATATAAAAGTTATGGTGGCGCTCAGGAATGATTCCACCTTTGCAGAGATCTGTCAAATCTTTGAATTTTTCTTTACTGATTGGTAATGGCCCTTGATACGCTTGCTTTAATTCCAGATCATTTTCCAATCTTTTCTTGTTACGAGTGCCCGATCGTAACACCACAATTATTTTTGATTCTTGGTCCAAGTCGTACTTGTACTCTATTCTGTCGTTCTGTCCTGCATCTATTTTAACCTCTCTTACGGAGTTCCATGACACCTTTTCATTTTCAGTGTTTTTCGTCCAATTTTTGTTTGCAAGTAAGCCTTTAAAATCGAAAACATCTTCTTTTTTCATTTCTTTCACAACGTAAGGGTCGCCTTCGGTTTTCGCCCAACGAACTAAGCAGTACCATTCTTCTGGCGTCCAAATTGATTTGTGTCTGTAAGTTCGTTCTATTGTTGCATGTACACTGTCGCCTTCGTTTTGTGTGTGACCTTTCTCTAAAAAGCGATGTATGACAGTTACTCCGAGCTTTTTTGCTACAAACATGTAGAGCGAAAACACGATTCGATTCTTGTTTTGACCCGCGCAGTTGTCAGACCAAAATCGAAATTCTTTAATGCCTCGTTCAGCATGACCTGTAATAAAGTTGAGTAGACAACTTGATACTTCGATAGATCCACGTCGGGCGATACCTTCATGCCACATGTAGCAAGTACCTATCCTGGAAGCCATATCATAGAGCGTGAAATTCAAAGTAGCCAACCTCCTCTTGTAGTATAGTACGCTAACTTCTCCGAAAGGTGTTACTAAAACCTTTTGAAAGTCAAAAACTGCAGTCAAGAGCTCTTTGTTCCCTTGAGCCTCTTTCTTATCGGCTTTTTTCAATTGTCGTGCTCTTTTTTTACGACATTGATGTAAATCGAACGCAGCCTTCTCTTCATCTGTGGAAGTAGATTTATTCTCAAACACGTGGCAAACATCACATTTATCTTTTTTAGGTCTATGTAGGGCCAAGTTGAAGTTGGTGTTCACTACATTTCGGTACTGCCTTTTTGTAGTTGCTCTTGAGGAATACTCACTGGGATCGAACCATTCGCAGTAGAGATTGAACATCCGAGATATACTTTCAACACCCTCGAGGTAAAGCTTATTTGAGTTCTTGCGCACGTAATGTGCCTCAACTACTGGAAAACATCTCACGTGGTCGCATACACTTTTTACTAGATCATCATTATAAACGCGTCTTTCATGCTTATAGCGACCTCTTTTGTCTTCTTCTACCAACGCGGTCCCATCAAACTTCTGCCAGGCCGTGGTCACCACACGTTCACTGAGCGATATGGTATTGAGAAACATCGTCTTACAGACCCTCACTGGCGTCTTTTCCGAATCCGGCAAAAAGTACTGGTAAGTATTCTGTCTATCGTGCTTCGTAATTTCCGTTGTTTGCCGACGTTTAGGATTTTTTTTTGTATATTTAATAACGAATTCCCAATGTTTTTTTTTCTCACCAAAACCCCAAAAGTATTCGAAAACTCGCTTTCTATTTTCATCTGATAACTTTTGAGTACATTTCAATCTGCAGCTATTGGCACAGGGCTCCTTTATTTGTTTTCTTTCGACTGTCTTCCCCTTTTTGTTCACAAATTCTTCACCAGTATTTTTTTTTAGTTTTCTTTGGACTGTAAGCCATCTGTCTCTATGCGGAAGTCGCTTTTTTCCCCTGTCAACCTTAAAAGTTTTTTTTCTGGAACTGGTTGTAGAAGATGGTGTACAAGCTTGACTTAAAGAGGAAACCTCAGACGGTGTTCCCATGTTTTCATATACCTCATGCGTAGAAAGAGCATCAATCACGGAAGAGGTCTGAACCGATGTTTCAGTATTTTTATTTTCAACATCGAGAAGCCAAGAAGTAGAACTCGGTGATGGCATGGGTGTCAATATGTTATCGGATGGTGTAAAATCGTCATTTTCATTAGTTTCCACCACTTCAGGCGATGAATAAGTTGCTTCTGATGGTAACATATTCGGAACAGGACCGTTAGGAGTAGTAGGTGTTTCTGGTTTGGTTACTGAATTCATACCAATCTAAAACAAAAAACAGTTATGTAGTTGATAAATCTATTGTATTATAATAGGAATTAACTCTAGTAACATGAATTTCACGTAAAATGATTACTAATTGAAGATAGTGATTTTTATTTAATTAGTCTTACCGGATTCATTATAATATCAGAAATATCTTCCACTAAGCTCATAGGGTCATCAAAATTATCTCCAAGCAGATCATCCAGTTGTGTTATGAGTTCCTCATCAAAGTTTTCAGGAAGAGGCGATTCTCCTAAAGAAAATTGTTAGTAATTGAAAGTTAAGAAACAAAGCAATCAAAATAAATGATGTTAAAGAGGGTAAATAGACCTAAATTGGAAAAAATCGAATCAAATTGCCCTTTTTTTTCAGATAAGACCATAACTATGCAAGCCTTTAACAGATAACAATGTCGGTATCACCATATACGACAACAGTTTACGAATATTAAATAAGGAATAATGTCGCATATGGTAAATCCGTTAGTAGCAAATAAGAAATATACAGGCAAGAAAGTCGGTAGTGACAAATCCGACAATAAAGAAAAAACACAAAGCCGGCAATAAAGTAGGAAGTGGTACATCCCACATACCATCATGACATATGAACAAGCATCAAAGTCGGTAGTACCATATCCGACAAAATTGAATTATCTTAAACCAGGCAATAATGTAGGATGTGACACATTCGACGAAGAAAATGAAACGAAAATCCATTAACAATGTTGTATCTGACACAACCGACATTATTGTCGGTTTAGTGTAGTTTCGTCCATTTTTAAACATTATATTAAATTAAAATGTACTTGCAGTTAAACAACACAAAATTTTGACATTATTGTGATGAAATTATTGACATACAAATTATTATGTACTTACTTTTTCTCTTCCTGCCATTATTCGTTTCTCCGATAGTGACCGTTAGCGCACAATTTGACTCATTTTCGTGTTGCACAGGTGGATCCAATAAATCTAATATTCTTCTTGACCTCGACATAACGAAAACATGTGAATTTGTGATAAAACGCGTTTAATAAGAATGATTCAAAAATAGAAAAGGCGCGTGCGCTCCTCCCGCTAACAAAGCTAGTTGTGGCAGTTCCGCTCGCCGCACGCGCCAACGGTCCCCTCCCGCGCCCCGTGACCAACGTCTCAACGTACTATCCAACTATATTAATGGCACATAGTAAACATATCCGACAATATTAACTTAAAAAAAATGGGTTACAGTATTAATTGCGATTTAAAATTTTGCATAGATATACAGAACGTTATTTTAAGTTATTTAATGTAATAAAACGAAAATTGCCAAAATGTAGATCCGACAATGTTAATTGCTGCGGTCGATCTTATTACTTTTTTTTACAAAAATACCTTGAATCTTGAAACAATATTGTCAATTAATAATACTCACAAGTTGTGAGTTTATTAATTTTTGTTGAAATTACAAAATATTTAATTAAAATCAATCTTCATTTTCAATGTCAAGTTGCGAAAGTCTCTCTGGTAGTTCCAGGTTTAACATAGGGCAGGTTTTTGTAGAAATCTCTATACATATTTGGTATTGCTCCACTTGAACACAAATAATTTAAATGAGTAAATTTATCAAAACTTATGGGAAACACATCAGTGTACGCACGTCTTAAAGTAAAGAAACTCCACGCTGAAATTGAACATTCTTCGTGTATAAGCGTATTATTATGCCTGGACGTTCTTGACGATCTTTTATATCTGATGAATTTAACCATTTAACTTCACCAACTCTGGTTAATAAAAAAAAAAAATCAAGCATGGTATTTTAGACCATATTACTTTGTCGCCATTGATATTATATCAGCCCTAAGATCAAAATTGTTTTGCTTTCCGATCAATTTTTTAGTGAAAATACAAACTGAAATATAGATGCACAGAAAAAACAGAAAAATAAGACCATCACTGGGAATCGAACCCAGGTCCTCGGTAATCCGTACCGCGTGCTATACCGCTACACCACTGATGGTCAACGGTACCGACACGAATTTCCCTATAAAAAACCAATCTTAATTTGATTGCTTAGAAACGATATCTCTTGTCCGGGTGAGCGGTTAGTTCCAAAGGAATGCCGAAAAAGTTTAAGGGCTTACGGCATAGATGTCGCTAGCGTCGCTGCTTAAGTGACTAAGTAAGAAACACAAGCTGAGATATGAGCTGCATAGGGAAATTCGTGTCGGTACCGTTGACCATCAGTGGTGTAGCGGTATAGCACGCGGTACGGATTACCGAGGACCTGGGTTCGATTCCCAGTGATGGTCTTATTTTTCTGTTTTTTCTGTGCATCTATATTACAGTTTGTATTTTCAATTTCGGTTTTACGGGATGACCGTAAAAGTAAAAATTTGGAATTGAAATAAAAAATACAAAAAGATTCCAAAAAACCAATCTCAATTTTTAAGTCATAAATTTTGTTTTGGGATAATAATTCTGTGACATTATATGGCTTTCCGGTTGATTTTGCGCATTTGATAAGTGTTACCTATTGCGAAGGGACATAAATGGATTAGTTTTTCTTTTTACGCTCAATTAAAGCATGCATGGAGTTACCTTGGCTTTGTGAATGACCCACTTAGAAAAAATTATGAGTAATATTTATATGAAACTTGGCATATATAAATGAGTAAAATGCAAAAACTGTCCTATTACGGTTCTGTCCTCCGCAGCAAACAGTATAAAAAATTGAATCTGTTAGTCCGTTTGCAACATTTTCCGTGATGAATTTGTACAGAGAACTACAAATTTCATTGGGACCTTTTTTGCCTACAGTTTCGTCATAATGTATAAAATAAACCCCTTCAGTGTTACCGATATCAAAAATCGTGAAATTGTAGACTAAGAATTTCCGTTTATAATAAAATAAAGAAACATCCGACTGAGGAGTACATAATAGTACCTTCTGAAAATCGTAGCACGCAGTAACAATAGTCTTAGACGTATGAGAACTTTATTTATGGTTATCTTTTAAGAATCTAGCTATGGTTTTGTTAGCAAGGTGAAAAACGTATTTCATTTGTTTATTGTTGTCAGTCCGATTGGTGTCGGTGTATTTCACAAGTTAAGCATCTGTCTTTTTTTGGTTGGAAGAAATCAATAATTCGCTGTTGAATATTAATCGGTACTGATCTTTACTAGCAATGTTTGTTTTAGAATGGAAATTCATCTACTCAACATACAGTGCATATAGTTTTGGAAAACTTAACGATTCATCAAAATGATGTTTAGATGTTCTTTTACGGGCATAATGAGATTCCTTTGTAGGTATACTGCGAATATGAGTCTTAACGGACTCTTTAATTTCTTCACTCACTTTATTAGGTGTTTAAAAGCAATAGTAACGTCATTAATATCAAGTTTCTTAAACACAGTAGTCAATCACATATCAGACATATCAAATGTGTTTAAAAAAGTTTATTTACATACTTGAACTGAATTACTCTGAGAAGCTTTATAATCATCCTTTTCTATTGCCAAATAATATTTATACGTACACGTTCTTCTAGATTTTTCATCATTAATATTTTTTTCAACCTTCTTATCAACTTTTTGTACATAATTATAATATTACGAAGTTGTAATTCATGATCACCCATTTTCCAGAATGCATCAAATAAATATTTGCTTTTTTCCTCAGTAATGACTTTTTTACAGTTACGAACAGATTTTTCTCCGCATCCTGGCTTCATTTCTTTCTTTTTTATGTTTTTCCCTTTTGAATTTACAAAATCTTGACCAGTGTTTTTCATTTTTTTTTATAACTTTACGATTCCATAAACTTGGATCACGTTTTCTTTTTCGACCTGGGTTACTTTTCGAGGGATAGTTTTGAGAGTTCCGTACCCAAAGGGTGCCAACGGAACCCTATTACTGAGACTCCGCTGTCTGTCTGTCTGTCTGTCCGTCCGTCCGTCCGTCTGTCACAGGGCTCTATCTCTTGAGCCGTAATAGCTTGACCTGCAAATATGTTGTACATAGTATATATTACATTACTTTTATTCTAATATTTACTAGCAGATGTAGTATAATAACATGTTAACTCGTCATACTAAGTTTTTACGTTCCTCTTGATTGATTTATTATTATAAATATGGAATAAAAATACGGTAACTACTGTTGTTACTTTGTTGCACTGTACAATTTTAATCAGGAGAATTTGCGTAAATTGTAAGTAAGGTTGATATAATGTTGTATTAACGAAATAAGACAAATGGCAAGAAAAACAGAACTTACCATTTCAAAGTCAAAGTCAAAATATCTTTATTCAATTCAGGCTATAACAAGCACTTATGAATGTCGAAAAAAAAATCTACCACCGGTTCGGAAAAACCTCTGCTGAGAAGAATCCGGCAAGAAACTCAACGAGGTATATATCTATATTTTTTAAACAGATTTACAATATTATTAAATGATATGTATACATCACAAGTATTTAACACAACTATATTTTTAACACAGTAGGTTTTTAATCACACTGTCTATTTTATTAACTTTTCAAGATATTTATAAATTAATTAGACACATAGATAGACCTTTTTAAATGTATTCTCATGCTTTAAAGTAAAAAAAAGTGGTAGCTAAAGACTTACAATGTTTTTACTACTTATCAGGTGTCGAAATTTTGGTGTCCAAATTTTGGTGGTTTTGGTGACCTGGTTCTAGAGGCTCGTAGTGATATGTGCTTGGCATTTCTTAATTTAATTTTTTGGAAGTTGCTTTTTTTGTTAAATTGTATTTCCGTATGTATTATATTGTTTAAGATTTTATGTATTAATACACAGGTCTTGTAGGCATATATTTGTTTCAAGTACATTACTTTTGTTTCTTTATATAATTTTTTGGAGGGTGTTAAGAAATCATAGTGAAATAAAGTTTTTAGAATCTTATTCTGTGCAATTTGAAGACCTTTAAGATTGGTCGGTGCTGCATTACCCCGAACTTCCACCAGATACTCTAGATGTGGTTTGACTAAAGAATTATAGATGGTGACGCGAATGTTCTTAGGGAGACAGCCTACTATTATATATGTACAATATTTTCTCATAATCTAAGTAACGGACTAATTGGAATAGCCTTTTAAATGAGCGAAATAACTTTAAATCAAGGGTGAAGACCACCAACCATCTAAAGGAATCGGCAGTGGATTGTTATAGTAGATTGTTCAATAAGAGAGTGAAACAAGTCATTATGGTTGTTGAGTCTCGCGTTAAACACTCTACTTTTCACTTTGAATGTGAGGGAAAAAACGACGTCCTGTATAAAATTACTTTTTATATCATACGCTAAAAGAGGAATATCAACTCCATGTAGCGGAAAGGAAGGTCTTGCGTAAGATCCTGGGACCTGTCAAGAGAGACGACGGCACGTGCAGCATCCGTAAAAACATAGAGATCCAGGAGCTGGTGGCTGAACCCAACATCATCGGCGTAACAAAATCACACAGACTTCGCTGGTTCGGCCACCTACTACGCATGGGAGAGGATCGGGCTGCCAAAAGAGCGTACGTGGGACAACCGACTGGTCGCCGCCCGGTTGGGCGACCCAGGTATCGCTGGGAGGACAGTGTCCAGGCGGATCTGCGACGTCTCCAAGTCGACGACTGGCAAGAGGCTGCGCACGATCGGGACAGATGGCATGCTCTCGTTTCGGAGGCCAAGACCCTCTTTGGGTCCCTGAGCCAAATTAGTTAGTTAGTTAGTTAAAACATACGCTCAATACGAGTAATGGACATCTGTTCAAAATTCAAATAGCAAAAAAAAATCTTCCTACGTGACACTTTAAATTCTTGCATATTTGGCCAACAGATTCAAACTTAAAAACTGTGTATTTTAAAAATAATTGGACTATGCATAATGAAATGAATTCATCCTTAAATAAAAAGTAGATTCATATTCATAATCATTTTTTGTTTCACGTATTTCGATTATGCTGACATTTGTTATCCCGATCTTTTAGAAGAGCACTTGAATAAACTTGAGCGAATTCAAAATCTGTGCATTCGGTTCATATTTGGCCTACGTAAATATGATCATGTTTCTTATTTCCGATCACAGCTCAGGTGGCTCCCCATCCGCTTTCGCCGAAACTCTCACATTCTCCATCTTCTCTACGGCATTCTCTTTAACCCTGCAACTCTTTGCTACCTCAAAGAGCGATTTAGCTATGTTACTTCTGTTCATTGCTCTCAGAACTTTCTCCTTACTGTCCCACTTTCAAACTCTAAATTCTATGTTTATTCTTACACTGTCCAGGCCACTCGGTTGTGGAACTCCCTACCGATAGACTTGAGGCGCGCAAAGTCCTTGCCTATCTTTAAGTCTATGCTTAGGGAGCACTACCTGTCATCTTGCGTATGAATGTTATAGTTAGCTTATTTATGTGTTGTTATGGTATCTATCTACCTATCTATCTGTTTAGATTTGTTGTGTATGTGTATTGTATGTGTTAGTTTTATGTATTCTTGATACAGCTCTAATCTACTGTAAATTGCACCACCTGCTAAAATGTATTCCTTATTTCTGTCCATTGTAAAGGTTGCCTGGAAGAGATCGCTCTGAAGCGATAAGGCCGCCTATTGCTTACCTTAGGTAGAAAATCTCTATGTATATACTTGTGTTCTCTGTACTGTTTACTGTATTGGTGTGCAATAAAGAGTTATTGTATTGTATTGTATTAAATCGTATTTTTTATATTTTTGCACAGTTGTCATTTTGAGGTTATTTCCAAGCCTTAAAATTGTCTATTCACAATTACTGAAAATAGCGGTAATCCTCCATTAACTAACATCGTTATTAGCTGTTTAGGGGTTTCCATAGTAAATTTAAAAAATACTTTAATCCCTAGAGATTAATGAGGAGCTTTAGTCCCGATATGGAGAGAATAAAGTAACATTTTAAGAGTATGAGAAGTGTAATTTTTTTTACAATCGCGTTTAATGCACTGGCAGCATCGTAACTGCCTTTCGCAGCCATCTGCCTCAACATGTATCTCGCTGGGATTTATCGCCCCCACCCCAACAATAATGCATTTTAACGCTTTTTCTTCTATTATATAGTTTTATTCTTTTCTTTTTAGGGTTCCGTACCTCAAAATGAAATAACTGGCCAAGTGCGAGTTGGACTCGCGTGTCGAGGCATCCGTACAAATTTGTATGTAATTATCTATGAACATTCAGGGTTAGCAGAGCCCCTCCTAAGTAATTTACGCAGTGTGGAATCCTTTTAGATGGTTGCTGCAATAGACCGACAGAAAATTAAGTCATTGATTGTGCTTAAGCTACCTTCATACCGAATCCCAAGTTTTCAAGACAACCGGAAATACCCTATAAATTTTTCGGTTTCGGTTGATTGCGTTGACTTAGAAGTAATAATTTTCTACTGCTTCACGGGGTAGCAGGCCTACTTTTTTGATTAATTTCAAGTTGATACTTCCACACGTTCCTGAGAAAAAGGGTATTGATAGATGAACAGACAAACAGACGGACAACGAAGTGTTCCTATAAGAGTTCCATATTTTTGGTATTTCGGGTGCAGGTTTAGGTTTGGTATTTCAGGTACGAAACCCTATAAAATTGTACATTAGAAACGGGCAAGAGAGGAGAGGGTATTTCGAGAAAAAAAATAACCCCCACTTTACGTCTATGGGAGGTATCTTAAAAAGTTATTTTTTTTTATTTTTTTTATTTTAACACTATCGGCGTGACTGATATGTATATTCATGCCAAATCACAGCTTTCTACTACTAACGGTCTCTGAGCTTAGCCGCGGACAGACTAACAGACAGACAGAGACGGACAGACATGGCGAAACTACAAGGGTTCCTAGTTGACTACGGAACCCTAATTAGCAACCAAAACATTACACAGACCATTATTGCTTTTCGGTTGCAAATACTATTTTCGTTTGGACACTATTAACATCTGGCTTTTCAGTGCCTCGCGCTTTGCTACCTTCCAGTTTCATTTCCCTTCCTCTTTTGCTACTGTAGGCACACTCCTTTTGCTTACAACCCGACTTTTTCCAAGTCACTGGATGTTATTTGCGTTTGGTGTGTTACTTTTCTACATGTTCTCGTTAGCAGGATGGGGTCCCATATGCATAAGTCCTAGTTTAAATAGCCGATCTTGCTGAAAAGGGTCGAGGTAAATTTTTCGCTTCGTAGCCTTAAGGTGTGGTCTAATTAACAGGATTTCTCTCTTCTAAATCGGACACTCTTTCCAGTGGTGGTTATTAGGGGTTGCATCATTGTGATCACCGCCTTCGCGGTCCTTCTCCCCCGGTCCCTATTGGCCGCTTGGCCGGCACATTCTACTACAGGTGTCACAAGGTAGTGACCAGAGAAGTTGGTGGAGGAATGAAGAAGGCAGGAGAGCCTACCAGTAATATTTATTTAAGCTAAATATAAAAGGGCACCTGCGGACAAACAGACGCGGTCTTAAGTATCTAAATAGGTATGCTTTGACATTGTATCGACAATTATAAAAATACATCGTACATGGAGACGCCTAGTTCTTTATTTTATACAAATCAATAATACTGAAGTCCAGCAGTATCGCAAGTATATTTGTAGAAGGAAATAAACCTTCCTTCGTATAGTTGTAGTAAAATATGAGCTAGTTGAGGAGTTTAAGGAAATTTGTAGGATCTGGGGTAAAACGACAGGTATCTGTTCAGCTCGGAGGCTCTGAATAGAATGGCTACTTGAGGTAAATCCAACAGGTGTGGAATTTAGAAAAGGAAAATTGAATTTAAATGTCTTTTTTTTAAGAATTTTGAATTGTCAATTACCGCTCTCTAGGAGGGGGAGGAGGAGCGGAATCAATTACGGCCGCTATATGACGGCACCGCTGATCCTAGGAAACCAAAGCTTTACTTAGGGATATGGTTGACGTTACAGTCGTACTTGAGTGAGCTCACTAAGGTAAGGGCTTATCTAAACAAATATTTGTCATAGGTACTCAACCACCCACTGGCATCCAGTTCAAGTCCAAGCCCGCTCGTAGTCTTAAACTTGACACGCTATCTAATATAACATATGGATACGGAGGGTTAGTTGCCTTCATGACTTTCTAACATGATTTTAGATTTTCACGAACTGTTGGCCAGCAAACTCCTTTGATATCGGAGCCTTTACCATCCCGATGTTCCCTGCTGGAAAATACTGCTGGGAATGAATGTCTAGTAACTCTAGTTTGTACTTTATGAAGTTTAGTATCTATAGTTTTGAGCCCATTAGGCGGTGTGTACACGCTTTAGAATGTGTTGGATTATGAGCCGAAATGGCAAAAATCAAAAAAGTGGTGCCTAACTTAAAACTTCAGCAATTGGCCCTTTCAAAATCCAGCTCAAAAATTCTCAGTTATTACTAGTCCCGACAATTGAAAATCAAGCTATATAACAGAGCTCTAGACTATTTACTAGACATATAGTTCTTCACTAGACTACTAGACTTGTAGACCCTACCCTACCCTTTTGTACCATTTTTAGGGTTTTTTAAAAATTTTTTAATTTTATACAATTGTTTACCTTTCTATTTAATTTTCTATATACTTATCTACTTCTATAAGTAGGTAGTAGCCTACGTCGATGACCTTCGTTCTTCTACCTCCTCATTTCTGATTCGATGCCTTTTCATACGGCCTATAGTAAAGCACCACGTCTTAGATCCATATGTTATCACTGGAAACACGCAATGGTTGAAGACTTTCGCCTTAAGGCACTGAGGAATTTTAGACGAGAAGACGTTGCGGAGTTTCCCAAACGCATTTTACACTAAAAACAATACAATTACTAATTTAATCGTAATGTGTGCCAAACTAGAGTGTTCTAAGCTTGTGGCTTTGGCTATTTACACTCTCGCGTGTATTGCCAGAGTAATTTACGTGAGTGTGGACGACCCGTGAAAGATGTTAACTCGTTGACAGACGGTACGGCACGACGGGCGGTTATTATCCAGAATTTATAAGGGTCGCGCTCCATCGAACGTACCGGCCTCTGTCGTCACCCCGAATTTATTTCTGCCTTATTAAAACCTGTAGTGGGTCTGTAGCTTTAATAAAAGTGTTGTTTGTTACAGGTTAGGGTGAGATTAATTAAGATTAAAGCAATTTGTAACTTGTAACGTGCCTTTGAAAAACCGGGGAAATATTTATAACACGGTATTTGGTAACTCCTGAATTTGCCGTATGTTATTTTGTTATATATTATTATAAAAATATAGATATACAGCCAATGTTAAGCGAAGAAAAAATATTTCAAAGTATGACTTGTAGTTTATAATTTCTTGTAATCGTGTTTCACTATTTTATCTTATTTAAAAACACAATTATCTTATTTTTATTATTAATTTTAACGTAACGTATAATACTAGGTACTGTATTTTTTTTATTTTTGAGTTTACTAAACCTTTTCGGTAGAAAAAGAGTTTTGATCAGTGAAGTTAAATTAAACAGGTATACCTAGTGCCATCAACGAAGTCGCGTGCGTTTGTCAAAATTAGACATTAATGACATTGTAATAAGAACCACAGCACGCGTCATCGTGAAGTACTCTACCTATAATTGATACGAATCGTAATAAGAATAAGGAATAAAGGTATGTCTTAATACCCGTATTTCACACTTGAAAAGAGGTTTTTGGATTTTGATATCTATGTTACCTACATTTTATGTATATTTTCATTCTTAATTCCTAATTTTAACGCCTCAATCTGAACGAAGATTCCACCTTTTTTCACCGATTTTCTACAACTATAACACCTAGTGGGACGCCTGCCACACACACACACACACACACACACACACACACACACACACACACACACACACACACACACACACACACATACACACACACACACCCACACACCCACCCACCAAAAAGGGTACAATAGTGACAGGTTCCTAGTCTGTAGCCTACGGCCTACCTTAATCTATATCCTTAGTCGCGTCTTACGACATCCACGGAAGAAATGGAGAGGTGTAATTCTGACCCGACACCACACGGGTATCACCATATAAATAATAAAACTTATTTAGTCTTTGCAGGTTGGAAGTCCTAGTTTTTAGGGTTCCATACTTAAAAAACCGAACCCTTATAGGATCACTTTGTTGTCCGTCCGTCCGTCCGTCTGTCGAGACCCTTTTTTTCAGGAACGTGTGAAGGTATCAAGCTGAAATTTATATCAAAAAATACAAATAGGTCTACAGTCCCTTGAACCTGTGAAAAAATCAAACTTCTAAGCCAACGCAATCAAAAGACACAGCCGTTTCTGCCGCAAATTTCCGCATATTTTCGAAACTCGCAAGAGAATCAAAACCTACAGGGTACTTCCCGTAAACTCAGAATCTTGACATTTGGTACGAAGCAACGTGTTATGGCACAAATATAGGAAAAATTGCGAAAAACGTAAATTTTTTGCTACATCATACATATAATTAAAATATTTATACGGAGCCCTCGCTCCGACTCGCACTTGGCCGTTTTTTTTAGTACCTAACCTAACCTAAACTAAATGGAATAGTCACAAACGCAACCATTATTATTATATTGACACTGTCTGTCTGTTCAGTTGTCCGTTACAGAGCTGTTTCTCAAGAATAACATGTCATCATCATCATCATCATATCAGCCATAGGACGTCCACTGTTGGACATAGGCCTCCCCCATAGACATTGCATCCACCGTGAACCAGCGACTTTAACCAAAGGTTCTCGAGTGGAGACCGCGGATCGGCAAGCGCAGCGTAGGACGTCCACCAAAGAGATGGACGGAAGACCTGGTTATAACATATAGACAAATAAAATGTACATATCCAGCTTTTGGTCGCGATTCCGTCTGCAAAGAATTCGTTTATCTATTTCGCGGGAACTTTGCAATTTTCCCGGATGAAAACTTTCTTATGTCTTTCCCAGGGTCTCAAACTATCTGCATACCAACTTCCATCCGAATCGGTTTAACGGTTTAAGCTTGAAAAGAAAACAAATAGACAGACATACTTTCGCATTTGTAACTATAAGGAAAAGGATAAGGATTATATCGAGTACTGCCTTTTCGCAACGTAACGTTTGGCAACCTGTTTCATTTCGCAACTTTTCATTTCGCAAACTCTAAAACTGTAAATATTTCAGGATTTATTTCAGGGCCATCATGTAAAACCCTTTAGGTTAGGTTAGGTTAGTTTATTTACAGTTTCAGAAATATTTAACAGTTGGGAAATGAAAGGTTGCGAAATGAAACAGGTTGCCAAACGTTATTCGCCGAAACATTAGTAAATCATAATATATATATATATATATATATAAATATATATATCTATTGTCGTTGCAATAATATTAGTGTTTAATAAATACATTTAAAAAAAACACTAGAAATCCCAACCCAACAATATAAGATTACTTACTACATACGTGTACATTTAGATTAAAAGATGATTTCTACTGAACTGACATTGAACTTTTATCGATACCTTCCGCCGCTCACAACGTATATTTAAATATGCTTCTTCAAAATATGTTTTATTTTCATAATAAAATATTTAATTACAGAGTGAAAAACACTGTCATAATATACATTGTCGGCTGGTAAGCTGTGTACGAGACTGGCAAAAGACTGGAAAAGTGGCGTGAAAATGCAAGAGGCACTTAGCAGTGGTTGTATGTGGGCTAATTTAATTGACTGATGTAAATAAATAAATAAAAACTGACTTAGTTATTAGACTTTTTTATTTGTTGTTCAATAGAGCCTTCGATTACTACCCAACCAATTAAATTTGAAATAAAAATAAACAAGTCTAATTTCATATTTTCACGTGTTTTTCGTTGAAGGAAAATATCGTGCAGAATCGTACACACGCCTGCTATATAATTAATGGTGTGTGCTATATTTCAATTCACACTGGGCCTGCGTTGAAAATAACGCCCAAGCCCTCATTGTGAGAGGAGGCCTGTGTATGTAGGTATGTATAGGGATAATGATTATGACTAATTTTCTCATAGTATGTAAATAAAAAATAAATAAACAATCGTTGAGTTACGGTCAAGGAAACTGAGTCACGTACCAGGGTGGAACCTATGTGCTACTAATGTCATGTTGACATCCCATACACTTGCCAAAGAAATCACAGCGCAATTGAATATGAAAAGGTTCCACTTGGGTTCCACTCTGGTACGTGATTCGGTTTCCTTGACTTTGTAAAGGCGAACTTATCCCTCGAAGGGATCTCTACCAAGCAACCCTTGAGTGGATGTGAGGAATTATATAAGTCTCATAGTACTTACTGTAGTTGTGCTGTGCATATTCAGATTTAACTAAAATTAAAAAAAAAAAATGTTTGTGCCTAAATTAGGTCTTATAAATTTTTAGCTACATATTTTAAAAAATATTAACATCATTAACTGAGGACAATAAAAAAAAAAACAAAAATAAATAAATCTTACAACGGGTTTGAACCCGAGCTTCCTAAGCTGAGGGTAGGGTAAACTCTAGCCTTATGCAACTAGGCCAATCTGCTCTTTGTTCATAAGAGCGAAATTAACAAAGACTTCTGTTTACAACAAATTACAAGCATGTGTGCGAAAATATCTCAGTCGAAACTGCAGCGATCAAGTGAAAGTATTTTCTAAATTAAAATACATCTGAAACTTGGTACGATATATCACAAATTTCACGCTATTGGCGGTATGTACATTATTTTATAAAAATATCCACGATTTCATTCCTAAAAAAAAAAAAAAAAACGTTGAATTTGCACACTAACGTCATCTACAGGCGCTGTAGTGCCTAGCTGACCGTGACAAGCGACCTAGACAGGTATCAGACGTCACTCTTACCCTTGGGCAAACACACCGCACTCAACCGACCGACCGTACAAACCGACCACTTGCAAAATTAGACGTCAATTGCATTGTAATAAAAACCACGGCACGCGTCATCGTGTATGACTCTACCTATACCGCCTTGCAATTACTTGTTTTACAACTTATTTTGCAGCATCAAAAATATACGAATAATTTTACGAGGTCTCAGTATCGACTATGCCTTCGATAAAATTAAGCGCTCCACTCAGCGCTCTGCTTGTGTGTGTTTTAAATCTTATAAATGTGAAGTGCCAGACACCTCTTAACTTTACCGAATTAACACAACAAAATGGATACAAATCCGAAGAACACACTGTCGTCACAGAAGATGGATACATTCTCAATTTGTTTAGGATTACAAAAGGAGCAAAGTGTAGGGAAGTCATCAAAAAGACTCCAGTTTTCTTCATGCCACCTTTGCTGTCTTCCGCTGACACTGCATTAGAGGCAGGAGTGGACGCAGGACTGCCTTACCTAATCTCCGATGATTGCTTCGATACATGGGTTGGCAATCCCCGTGGGACTTACTACGGCCGCAGACACATTCGCCTCGACCCAGACAAGGACAAGGAGTTCTGGGAATTTTCGGTTGACGAAATCGGAACTTACGATATCCCTGCTATGATCGACTATGTTTCAAACAAAACTGGAGAAGACAAGTTAATGTTCATCGGATTCTCTCAAGGTGGAGGATCCTTCTTCGTCATGTGCTCAGAACGCCCGGCACATTGTCAGAAGATCAAATTAATGATCGGATTAGCACCGGCCACTAGACATCTGAAAACCAGATCCAGATTCTTTAGACTATTATTCCAACACGTTGAAGACAATTTAGAATTTTATGATGATATGCGTATATGGGAAATACTTGGAAGGGATCGCGCGACTAGGATTTTAAACGTTATCTGCTCAAGTAACGTAGAACTTTGTCGTCGGATTGTTGATATAGTGGACTTACCACATCCAGGCTCAGTAGCTACGTCGACGATGAAGAAATTATTAGAACACTTGCCAGCAGGGACTTCGACACAGAATATGGTGCGGTTTAGTCAAAGTTGTAGGAGCGAGAAATTTGTGAAGTTTAGTTATGGAAAAGAAAAAAATATTTTAAAATACGGGCGTTCAAATCCTCCAGAATTCAATTTGACATTGGCAAATATACCCATACTGATAATATCGGGAAAGAATGATGGCATTGTCGATGCAGAAGATTTGAAATGGCTAGCGAGTAAACTACCAGATGTAAAGGAACTGGTGTTTGTGAAAGATCCGCTTTGGAATCACGTTGACATGTTCTTTAGTCAGCATATAAAAAAAATGATTTTTCCCAAAATCCATAAATACCTTTTGCAGTATAATGAGATGTGAGCTTTTATTCTACAAGTAGGTACAGTGGGTGAGTGAGTGACTGGCTGTGAGTGTTTTTTCAGTGACAATATTGGTGTCATCACCATAATTATGATGTAAATTATGCTTGTGTAGTAATATATTATTGTTTTTATTGTGTTTAGTGGTGGTACGGTTGGGACCGTTAATAAATCATTTTTCTTTCTTTCTTTATACAGAGGGGAATCGAAAAAAATTGGGTTAAATGATATTTTTACGATAACCAAACGTGGCCAGTTGTTGTTCAAAGGTCACTTAAAAATTGAAATTATTATTCATAATAAAAAAAATAATAATGACCAGCGATATAATCGACATACAAGAACTAAATTATCTCACTGCCCTGATATTATGAAGGTTATATATTTAGATGTGTGTTGTACTAAGCAATTCGATCATTGTTCAGATTATTTTATTAATAACAGAAAGCTAAAAACATGTTTATAATTATTTAAGTAACTTTTTAACCAAGCGAATGGTGATAAAAGAATACTTATAATCAAAATACCACGCACAGGACTTATCATGCTGTTAGCTGACAGAGTTCTAGACCACTAGACTTATTTTCTTCTTTTTAGTTTTTAAGGCAGTCGGGTTTTTTTATTTTATAAATTTATGTTTTATTTTATACTTTTTTGATACTTCTGTGAAAATGGTAGAATCAACGTATCATAACCTATATATACTTAGAATGGGCTAATTATTAGCTTTCATTTGATACCCATATTGTTAACATACAAAGTTCTTTTCCTCCGCCATATTTTTTTCGCAGACGCCATTGAAATATTACATACCTTTTGTCACTCCCACAGTTATGAAGAATCCAATGATGCCGCATATGTTAAAATCTGTCAAGGCGTGTAGACTGCAGCGAGGACCAAAGAAATGGACTGGACATATATACATACATACATACAAACGCTCGAAAATATAACCCTACTTCGGGCATTCAGGTAAAAACAAAGTAGTATCACGTAGTTGGTAATATTCCGTGCTAATAAAGAAAATAATAAGTCTCAGTTTTTAGGGTTCCGGAGCCAAAATGGCAAAAACGGAACCCTTATAGTTTCGTCAAGTCCGTCTGTCTGTCTGTCACAGGCATTTTACTCGAAAACTACAAGATGTATCTAGAAAAGCCGCTATTTAGTTTTGTAATTAAATTACAATAGTTATTTATGTCACAAGGGAGCAAAATGGTGTATTTACGGCGAGGGCGTAAATTGAATCCAGAATGTACCGAAGGATTCTACAATAGAATCCTGAGCGTAGCGAATGAAGTAGAATCCTAAGCGTAATGAGGGATTCAAGTGTTAGCGCCCAAGATGAAAATAATTTTGCTCCCGAGTGGCTCATACAACTTTTCACACCGAGCATTAATAAACTTGAAAAAATAATTCTTAATATTATTAAAGAACAATTAGCATAGAAAATGGCGTGTCTTTACAATTATCAATTTCAACAACTGGCATTTGCAATGAAACACTTAGAAAAGTCTTGAACAGAAAAGTTGCACTTTGCTCCCTCTCGCCAGGGAGGAAAAGTTACTTTTCTGAAGGAGAGGTGTGAAAAAATAAATATTTATATAGGGGTAGTTCGACAACTCTTTTGAAAATATATTAAGGATCCAGAATGTTTTATTTGTTGAACATAGGTACGTTAAAGATCATTTTGTAAGTATTTAGTTTCTAATAAAGTTTGTCAATAAATTACATTCACACAAATATAATGATTGGTTTTTTGGAGTCTTTTTGTATTTTTTAATTCAACTCCAAATTTGTTACTTTTACGGGTATCCCGTGAAACCATATCAAAAATATAAACTGAGACACGGATGCACAGAAAAACCAGAAAAAGAGACCAGCACTGGGAATCGAACCCAGGTCCTCAGCAATCCGTGCTGCGTGCTATAACCCCTACACCACTGCTGGACAGGAATCTAGACACGAATTTTTCTTATGCATACATATCTCAGGTTGCTAATTTCTACTATGCTATATTGTATGTTGAACGGGCAGTACTAGAATTACGAATATCGACTCATTAAAGCCCTCAGTCTTCGGCTTCGGGCTTCTAATAGACTCTCGTGCGTAATTCCTTATTTACCGTCCTTAAGACACAATGTACTATTAAATTATGAACCCCTTGATTTATTGTACTAAGATCAGTTAAGGGAGAAATTTTTAAGTATTTTTTGACTGGCAAGAGCCACTTTTACCCCACTTTCCAAACGAGGGTTACGTTTTTCGAGCGTTTGTATACGTGTACCTATGTGTACGGTCTATTTCCTTGATCCTCGCTGCATGGAACCCGTGTAGTGTCGGGTTAGAATTTATACCTGTGCATTTCTTCCGTGGATGTCGTAAGAGGTGACTGAGGATAAAGGTTAAGGTATACCGTAGGCGACAGGCTAGCAACCTGTCACTATTGTACCGTTTTTGTCAAACTTAAAAAAAAAATGTTGAAAGTGGCTCCGAAGCGGTGTTTCGTGTGCTCTGCCTACCCCATTTGGGAATACAGGCGTGATGTTTGTGTGTATGTGATGATAATAATAACCGTAAAGGCAACTGAACCACTAAGTAGTGTTTAATTTTTCTGTTAACTGCATTGCCATAATTTTTTTAGTAGGCGCACATTATCATTCATTCTAACGGCTAAAACTCAAAATATCTACATTCAAGTTCGTTCTGGCGACCAGTGCCCTATATCACGAACCTACAAGTTACAATTTACAAGCGGTAGTCTTTGTTTAACAGTATGCGTTGAAAAGAGACTATCGCTTGCATATTGTAACTTGTAGCTTCGTAAAATAGGCCACAGCTGAGGTAAATCAGTGTGTGTCAGATAAAGGTCAGATATAATATAGGTAATTAAAACACATCCCTCGCAACACAATACTCGCACATTAAGTAGCGTTTCCACCAATAATGTGCGAAGATGTGTTGTTGCAAGGGATGTGTTTTACCTACATTGCCCCAACAGCCTCCTAGCCGTGGTGACGGATAACCCAGCTAGTTCAATGGCTAAGCACTGGAATTCCATTCATATGGCTTCCAGGGGCGGCATTTATAAGCTCATGAATCAGAATTTAATAATATTAGAAAAATGAATTTTAATTTTGACTTTAATTTTGAATGTAATTTTGATGTATTTTATTTTGATTTTGTTTAGTAATTTTGATGATAATTTTATTTCTTTGTGTTACTAACCCTTTTAAATGAGATTACATGTAACTATGGACCCTGGTCTGCAATAAACGTTTATCATTATTATTATTATTATTAACCAATAGATACGCTTCATTTACACATCCTCGCACAGAAACAGCTGAGCGGAGTGAGGCGAGGTAAATAAAGCGTTTCTATTGGTTGATGAAAAACAACACAACAACACAACCTCGCACACATCTGGTGGAAACGCTGCTTTAATCAGTCCAATTACAAAAAAATGGTAAAAATATGTGAGAGCGGACGCGCCCCGTGCGCGAGCCGAGTCAAGAAGGGGAGGGGCGCGGTCGCGCGCTGGTGTTGCCATCCGCACCGTAGAGGCTGCGTAGCATAGACAATTATTGTCATCATCCTCATTTCAGCCTATATTATACGTCCCACTGCTGGGCACAGACCTAATCTCAGAATGAGAGGACTTGGGCCGTAGTTTCCACGGGCCCAGTGTGAATTGGGAACTTCACAACAATTTGACATTCATAAGTGTTTGTTATAGCCTAATTGAATAAAGATATTTTGACTTTGACTTTGACATTGAATTGCTTCACAGGTTTGTGCAGCACAAAAGTAGTTTAGTTAAGCGAGTGGAATCGCACATTAAGGCCGTCTGACACATGCTTATTAAGCATGCTAGTACCTAAAGTACCACTGCACTGCATGCTTAATAGTAGCACGTGTCCTATACACACTTGCTAGTAGGTAGCATTTGCTCAATAGTAGCATGCTATCGTGCTAGTAACGAGGTGTAAACACTGAAAAAAAACAGGGTTACATAGCCGATTATAGTATAAAATGCAAGGAGCACGAGACTTGTACTTGTACAGTTGAACTATGACAAATTAAGAAATAAATAAGAACAATTAAATGATAATAAATAGAATCCCATGAAAGACACAAATATGAAAATTGGTGCCAAGTACTGTAGACATAAGAGAGTGATTTACATATATGTATATTATATAGAAGATGAAGTCATCGTCATTATATCATTTATATCGTCATCGATATGAGTTGAAAAGAAGGAGAAGATCAATAAGATAAATATCGGCGAAGTCGCCAACGCGTATAATTTATTACCTGCATTGAAATTGACTCCTATTTTATTTTACATTTATGTTTTCAAATGGATATTTACTCTTTTCCAAAACGTAACATTTTTGAATCCTGTGGACACTGTATTGGAATTCATTCCCACTTTTTCAATCATTCGAAAGTAGGTCAGGTTTTTTAACTAAGTCAGTCAGTCAGTCAGAGGTAAAAATGGCAAATTTTAGATTAATAATATTTATCTCAATAATTTGAGCTGTATTTAGTAACTAGTCACCAATTATTTTTTCTTTGACTTTGGCTAAACTCTAACCTGGATTCATTCATTACCCGATTTGAAATTATGTTCATGACGATTGTTAAGTATTTCAGAAAAAGTTTTTTTTACTGATGTCTCTTTTTTTTCTCTCTCTGTCGGATTTTTCTTCTGTTTCACCTTATACAGTGACAATGAGGGTACATATTCGTATTCTACAACGTTTTCAGTACCAAAATCCTTGTGGTACTGGTCAACACGTTGAGCGAATGTTAGTTCTTGGGGAATTTCTAGACCCGATGGTTTAGGGGTCACCGAATCTGATGGTCTCTGCAATTCAGGGGTCGTCGAACTCTGAGGCTTATATTTAGTCATGCTCTGAGGTTGAGGGATAGCTGCGCCCCATGGGTTATATGAGTTATATTGGGGTTTAGCCGTCGCCAAACCCAATGGCTTACAGGAAGCTGAAGAGCGAGGTTGAGAGATAGTAGTTAAAACCACACGCTCATAATATACACCAAAATTTTGGTATTCAGGGATCGCAAAACCCGGATGATTATAGGCAGCTATATTACGGAGTATAGGGTTTACTCTACCCGGAGGGTTATATGAAGAAGCGGTCCAGGGTGTAGGGTGAGCCGCACCCATAGGTATATGGGTCATGAAAAACTGGGGTCGAATGTCCATAGGGATAGGGGTTGATGAACTCAAAGGCTCCATGGGTGTCCAAACATGTTGAGGGGTTTCCGGTGGCCGATGTGTAATCTGAAAAAAGTGGTACTGGGTTAAGGTTGGGAAACAAGACATACTTTTTACCCGACCGCCCGAAGGAGGGTTACGTTTTTCGAGCGTATGTATGTATTTTATCATGTATTTTTAATGCTTGGTGCCGCATAATTCTGTTTTTATGGCTCCGTAACAAAATTTAGAAAATCAAAATTTCTAAGTACGATGTTCCTAAAGATAAAACTGCGAAAATCAAAATTTATAATGTAAAAAAATCCTTAAGATACGTGTCGGATGTTCAGTTAACCCACGTTTAAAATATCTAATGTACAAAACTGCTAGTACATGAAAATCCTAGCGTTTATCCTACGTTCATTTAACCCACGTTTAAAAATGCCTAAGTAATGTGCAAAATTGCTAGTCCAAGATAATTCTAACGACATTTAGTATTCGTTCAGTTGACTTTACCTATAGCTTAAAGCGTAGATATAACGTGACAAAGTCGCTGTATCTGTGTAGTTTGGGCCTTCGGCCCCGATGCAGTACTAACATAACCTAACCTATTTACCTAAACATAAAAAGGGTGAGGGCACCAGTCATGGACAGGAACCAATAATGGAATACTTTTTCCGCTAACCCAATATTAAGAAACGGACGCTACTTTTTCTAAAACTAATAACACTTATCTGCAGATAACTGATGATCATAACTGGTAAAGTTCATGAATGGTGAGTTATAAGGCATTGAATCCTTGCGGTCCATTACTGGATACTACTGTGCTTAACATGTCCATGATTGGTGCCGTCACCCTATCTACTTACATATCGATGGCAGCAAAGTAAAAGAAGACATCTACAAAATAGCTATTTTACAGGAGAGCGTATTTAGTAAAAAATAATGACTACTTTGAGATTAATGGACTGATTACCATGAAATTTTCTATGATGCATTAAAATAATGTTCTTTGGTGATTGTTCAACAGATTTTATTTCTGTAACATTATTTTAATGAAAAATTGTAGATGTCTTTTTTTACTTTGAAAGAGCTTAAACGTAGAGGATGACATCTGCCTGATATCCGTTTATGCGTTGTAATGAAACAAACGCCTTTTCCGTTATAAAAAACGAATAAGCTAAGGTAAGAATCTCCGGTAAAACTTAGAGGAGTGTTTAGAGATAATCTAAACAACATGCAACGAGTATTCACCCTTTTTTTGATAAAATTTTGTAGATGTCTTTATTTACTTTGCATTCATCATTTTATTTATATTATTAAATGAGTTATCTACCACTCAACCTCATCGCTGTCTATCATATAAATTCATTTATTTCGTTAAAAACCCCCAAAATATGTGTTAAATAAAAAAATATTTTTTTGTTTTATTTTTGTTTACTCATAATTGTTTTTACGTACTCAAAAACTAAGTTATTTTTTATAGTTTTACACTTATAAATTAAATAAATCAACAGTAGGTACAAGTAATAAAATTACGTACAAAATATATCCCAAAACAAAACAATATAAACTGTAAAAATAAAACAGTATGTACTATAATAGTATAAACAATATAATGCTATAATGAATGTGGATAATACCAAAATTGTCATCAATGGCCACGTGGATCAGAGGCCCGTCATCGTTAGTGGAAATGTTCTTGATGTTGTTTCGGAGTACACATACCTCGGCCTGATTTTGCAGTTAAGGTACCAACACATGCTAGTTACTAGCACGAAAGCATGCTACTATTCAGCAAATGCTACTTACTAGCATGTGTGCATAGGGACGTGCTACTATTATAATAATAATAATCCCAGCCTATATACGTCCCACTGCTGGGCACAGGCCTACTCACAGAATGAGAGGGCTTGGGCTGTAGTTCCCACGCGGGCCCAGTGCGGATTGGGAACTTCACACACACCATTGAATCGCTTCGCAGGTTTGTGCAGGTTTCCTCACGATGTTTTCCTTCACCGTAAAGCTCGTGGTAAATTTCAAATGTAATTTCGCACATGAATTCCGAAAAACTCAGAGGTGCGAGCCGGGGTTTGAACCCACGATCCTCTGCTTGAGAGGCCATAGGTCAAACCACTCGGCCACCACGGCTTGCTACTATTAAGCATGCTTTTTCTGTGTCATACAGGTACAGCAGGTACTAGCATGCTTATTAGCATGCTAGTAACGAGCATAATGTAACAGTGTAGTCTTAGGTAGAACACAACTTTGAGAAGGAGGCCAAGAGAAGGATTCAGCTGGGCTGGGCAGCATTCGGAAAATTATGTCGAGTTTTTTCGTCAATTATACCGTTTTTAACCAGCGCGTCCTACCCGTCATGACATACAGAGCTGAAACGCGGCTCTGCCAGCTATGGAACGAGCTATGCTCGGAGTTTTTCTGAAGGATAAAATCCGCAACGAGACTATCCGACACAGAACTAAGGTCATTGACATAGTTCATAGAATTAACAACTTGAAGTGGCAGTGGGCTGGGTCATATCTGTTGAAGCACCGACAACCGCTGAAGATATTGAGTGGAGACCGCGTCCCGGCAAACGTAGTCCAAGACGCCCTCCGTTCAGGTAGAGGGACGATCTGCGAAAGGCTGGTGGTAAAAGCTGGATGTGTCTAGCCGAAGACAGGGCGCAATGGCGGTCTATGGGGGAGGCCTATGTCCGGACTGCTATTGGCTGATGATGAATAGTATAATCGATATTCTACTACTTCTATACCTATTAGGAAAAAAACAGATTGCTCGTCATCATCAGTCAAAATCTGTTCAGGCGTGTCGTTTCCAAAAAGCAGTAAGCTGCAAGCAATAGAAACTTAAGTACTTACTTAGGTTAAGGATTTTAATTCATTTGCTGTCTAAATAAAAAAAACAAACGAGTGTATGAAACCAATGTTAAGTAATATATCTATTTGTTTAAATATTTTAAGAAAAACAAATAATTTCCTCATAGAAATTATAAAAGTTAAATTAAACAGGTATACCTAGTGCCATCCACGAAGTCGCGTGCGTTTGTCAAAATTAGACATTAATGACATTGTAATAAGAACCACAGCACGCGTCATCGTGAATGACTCTACCTATAATTGATACGAATCGTAATAAGAATAAGGATTAAAGGTATCTCTTAATATCCGTATTTCACACTTGAAAAGATGTTTTGTATTTTTATATCAGTGATTTTTTTGTATATTTTTTAACACAAACCAAATATTTGTATGCCTGGATAGTTGCAAGATCTATGTAACCTACATTTATGTATATTTTAATTCTTAATTCCTAATTATAACGCCTCAATCTGAACGAAGATTTCACCTTTTTTCACCGATTTTCTACAACTATAACACCTAGTGGGAGGCCTGCCACACACACACACACACACACACACAAACATCACGCCTGTTGCCGTCCTACCGAAGAAGGCGGCAAAGTGACAAAAGTAACTTTCGAGAAAAACGGCAAAAACTTTTCAAAATTTAAAACACCTGTATCTTAGGCATAAATTGACTCACAATAATTTTGATTACATTAAAATTTAGATAAAAAAATCACGTTTTTTATGTATATATTTTCATTATACAAAAATTATAAATAGTATTAATTGTGGAGGCTTTTATGTTATAGCTTTGGATTTGTGAATATTATTCGACGAAGAATACTAAGTTAAAAGGCCGTTAGCAGTACCCTAGCGACTTTTAAGCTTAGTATTCTACATAACTTTTAAAGTATTGTTATTTTTAATGAAAGTTATGTGCGATTAATACACTAGAAGGTCGTTACTACAGATAGCCGCGGTATTGTCTATTATTGCTAGTAGAAGATGCTCGTTGCGTTGTAAATAAAAATGAAGTTAAAGCACCTTAACCGTTTTAAAGCTTAGATACTTTTTTAACTTTTTAATCAAAATTATTAAGCAACAGAAATATTTACTTTCAATACATTAAAAAGCCGTAATATGTGAGTCACTCTGTAGATAACGGCATTTTAGGTTATGATGGGACTACGATTATTAAGTGTTATGCTGTTTGAGAAGAGGTAATGACAAAAAATGAAAAGGCATACTATACTGGGTGGTTCCGGGGGTCATGAGCAGGAGTGAAAGGGGTGATGGGGAGATTCACACTGAGCAACTTTTACTATGGGACCAGCCCCGAAATCGCGAAAAAAAAAACCATCTAATCAAGAGATAATTGATCTCTTACTGTCCGAAATGTATGGAATAGCTGATTTTTTTCACGATTTCGTGGCTGGTCCCATAGTAAAAGTTGCTCAGTGTGAATCTCCCCATCACCCCTTTCACTCCTGCTCATGACCCGGGAACCATCATCTGTATAAAAAAATCAACGATTTATTCTTCAAAACATAAAAACTTCTAAATTTGTACTTTCAATTAACACATTATTATTGAACTGTGTTCATTATTTACTTCTATAAAGTTTGAGATGAGAAATATACTCATAAAAGGGTGTATTTTCAGAGCAACTTTTTTGGCTCTCCCAGGTCAATTAAAAATAAACTTCTTAATAAAATAATACCACACAATTTTATATACGTTGTATACAATACAATAGAGGAGGTTTAACATAATAAACATTGTTGACTTCAATTAAAGCAGCATTAAAAATATCACAAACTTAGAAACACTAACTGCAGTAAGTCTGTGAGGCCTGTCCCACACGCGGTTTTGTTGAATCAATTGACCATAACTTTGTGTCTAGGAGTCATTTTCCTACTAAACATACATCAAAATGAAGTTAATTCAATAATGCATTCTATTTTTACTTTTTCATACTAAATACATTTTTATTGAAAAAAAGGTTGACCATTTTGTAATTGTCCCACGTCTAGCTACCAATATCACTTTGCGCAAATACTTGCCAATATCGTAATGGTGAGAAATCATAACACTATGTTCAAATTTTTATGGAAAAATACATTAATTGTGCTTTAGTTATGACGCAGAGTGAACCTCCACCTAGCGAATTTTGTATGCCTATCAGTACAAGTCTTTCGCGCGATGTGTTTTGGTCATCTGAAAAGTAATTTCCGTGGATTCCTGTTGTGCGATATACAATTATTTTAATTGAATGTGTCTATTTTTGTTTATTAGTTGACTTGGTTCTTAATTCACCAAAATATTTCGCTGTCGTAATCTTCGGTGCCGTAATTCCGGTGGCATTTTTGTTCATCATCTTTATCATTGAATCTAACGGTAGTTTCATGTGAAATTATGCTCATTACTAGCACAAAAGCATGCTATTAATAAGCAATTACTATCTACTAGTATCACTACTAGCACTAGCGTGTATGTTTATGACATGCTTAAAGTAGGCATGCTTTTTAGTGGCATGCTGGCTATATGGATCACCCTGCCATCTTTGAGCGTACTACGTGAGGCGGGGGTTGGAAGGACGAATGATAATAATAAGTATGAACGCGTCTGCTAATGAGCATGCTAGTATATGTCTGTCGTTTACAGTAGGTGCAAGTACGACTTCGCAAATTATGAATTTTGAAAGGTCAAGCCGATTTCGCATTGATTTATTTTGATCAGACCTACATTCAATTATTGAGAATTAAGAATAACTTTAATCAATAATTTAAAACTTTAATTCTTTACTTTATTAATATATCTATACACATGATATGTACATGTATATAAAATAAATTATAGTTACGTACATAAATCATAGTAATAGTTCGTAATTTCAAACTTATTTCCTATGTTATTCATAAAAACGTAATTTCGCTGTCAATATCGTAATTTCAGTGGCGATTTTTTTTTCAATATCGCATAGCTACTTAGTTATTGAATTTAAATAGGTGCCTCTTGTATCATTGAAATCCTAATCGAAAAGAGTATCTCAACGAGTGATTATTTTCACAAAATTAAAAAAAATTGCCTGCCGAAATTACGTAAAAAAATGATTTCAAAAATTCACCCAAAAGTCAAAACCTCAATTTTAATTAAATCTAGGTACAAAACTACTTAGGTAACATTATTGACGTTAACCAAAGAACTAAGTAAGATTTTTTAATATATATTAAAATTAAGCATTTTAATATTATTTAACATTGACAAAAATCTAGCCGCTTTTAACTTATAATTGCTATTTAACCGGTTCAAAAATATTATTGAACAAAAATCAACTCTATGTCACTGAAGTAAAAAGGCGGTCACCGCTTTACTGACACCTAAATGTATTACGTAATGTATTTAAGTGTTATAGGCAAAAAGGCGGCTAAGGTCCCATAACGTAATTATAGAGTATAATTTAAAGAATACTGCTTTTAAGACTATAAACAAGTATTTAACTTCAGCAATGACAATTAGTTAAAACCTCGTTAAACGAACTTAGCCGCTTTTTAAAGTATGAATAGTCGATAAGCGCTTTTTAGCTTAGAAAAGTGTTATATTTTAAGCATGATATAAAGCAGCTAATGAGACATAACGTCTTTTTAGCTTATTTAATACCAATCATGGCTTTTTAGATTATAAAACACTACCAAAAATCAAAAAACGTTTCGTTTAACTGCTGTGTATCTCGAGAACTAACTGTCATAGAAAAAAAAAGTCAATACCGTTCGACGCAGAATTTTTTCCTGAGTATGCATGTATCAAAAAGTTAAAAAGCCGCTAAAGTCACTTTGCCGCCTTCTTCGGTAGGACGGCAGTGTATTCCCAAGTGGGGTAGGTAGAGCACACGAAACGTTACCGCTTCGGAGCCACTTTTAGCAATTTTAGGTTTAAAGTTACACAAAAAGGGTACAATAGTGACAGGGTGCTAGCCTGTCGCCTACGGTATCTATCTATCTATCTATATCAGCCCTTATAGCGCCCGTCTTCGGACATAGGCCTCCTCTCTACTTTTCCAGTCTTGCCTATTCATTGCCACTCGCATCCAGTTTACGCCAGCTTGCTGCCGGATATCATCTGTCCATCTTTTTGGTGGTCGTCCTCTACCGCGGGTGTTAGCACGGGGTCTCCACTCCAGGACTCTTCTCGCCCAACGACTGTGGTCCATTCTAGCAATATGTCCTGCCCATCTCCACTTTCTGCGTTCTATTTCTGTTATTACGTCATTCACTTTAGTCTTCTGTCTGATCAACTCGTTTTTCTTTCGGTCCAGAAGGTGTATTCCGAGCATTATTCGCTCCATTGCTCTTTGTGCGACACGTAGTTTCTCAGCAGACCTTTCTGTTAAGGTGGTGGTTTCCATTCCATATGTGAAGACGGGCAAGACACACTGATTAAATACCCTGGTCTTAAGATATTGCGGGATCTTTTTGGATTTAAAGACGGTGTTGTTAGCTGCAAAAAAAACCTTAACCTATATCCTTAGTCGCCTCTTACGACATCCATGGAAGAAAATATGAAGATTAGATTAGAATCGTAACGTATATTTTAACATTCCTACAATTTTGTACGGAACCTTTTGGTACGCAAGTCTCGGCACTTTACCGTTTTTAGGGTTCTGGAGCCAAAATGGCAAAAACGGAACCCTTATAGTTTCACCATGTCTGTCTGTCTGTCTGTCCGTCCGCGGCTTTGCTCAGGGACTATCAATGCTGCCGACAAAATGGTTCAATTAAAAATTCAAAAAAAAAAATGTTAGGGTACCTCCCATAGACGTAGAGTGGGGATGTTTTTCTCATCCAACCCTATAGTGTGGGGTATCGTTGGATAGGTCTTTTAAACCATTAGGGGTTTGCTAAGACGATTTTTCGATTTAGTGATTTGTTTGCGAAATATTCAACTTTAAAGTGCAAATTTTCATTAAAATCGATCGTCCCCCCCCCCCCTCTAAAATCTAAAGCGGTGGGTGAAAAAATTTGAAAAAATTCAGTACCTATAGTAGTAAATATATCAAACTTTCAAGAAAAACTATAACGGCTAAGTTTGCTTGAGAATTATTAGTAGTTTATGAGTAAGCAGCAGCCTAAGGTATAAAATATACCTAAACTTGGAAGATTCCGTATAAAATACGAAATCCTTAGAAAAATATTACTTAATTTTTTCGTAATGGCTACGGAACCCTATTTTGGGCGTGTCCGACACGCTCTTGTCCGGTTTTTAATAAAAGACTTGTTCTTAATATTCTGTTAATGATCGCAACCGAGTGGCCGCCGCCAATGACAAGTGCGTTGACCTCGTCGCTGCTTCCTTTTTTAAAGCATTTACATATAAATGCCTTAGTTTGTAAGAAAATCACAATGTTTACAAAATAGTTAATCAAACAGTCTTCTATTGATATTTTATTGGTCATGACATTAAACAGGACCCAAATATTTATTTTTAAAAACACTGGCCAAGTGAGAGTCGGGCTCGCGCTCCCATGTCTGTCCGACCGCCTGTCACAGGGTTCTACGATTTCTTGATCCGTAATAGCTTAATATAACAAAAAATACTAAAAATAAAAAAATAAAAGGTTTTTTTTCAGCGTTTTTTGGTTGCTAAGCCTTGTTTGGCGTTGTTAGGTGGCCAAGGTGACAGCCAGCAGTTGCTGGAGGCAGCGCGAGTGACCTTAAGTTGTTTGAATGTTTACCTACCTATAAGTTTGCGATTTTACTGCTGTTTTATTAAAACCTTCGACAGCATAGTGACGGTCACTAAGGTAGTGGTTTACTCGTTTTGTGTAGCATTGCAAAAAGTTTGTAATAGAACTTTTTACAAAATATTACTGAACTGTTATTAAAACAATTTATTGAATCAGGCGTTACTTTGCGGAGGTCCATATCAATGAACTAAAAGAATTTTAAGGTAAATTTAGTTTCATCTCCCTTGCTACGGCTTGGATCTAATTTCAGCAATGGTAGTTAATAAAACATGCCTTGACAGTAAATAAATAAAAATCTAGGTAGTTTTGAAGGACGGTTAAAATTTTATTAATAATTTGTGGGTAGTTTTGTTTTGTTTCATAAAACGTATGTGGGTACTTGGGGAGTTACAGTGACAAGTTAAAACGGTGGTTGTGGTTTGTTAGTCTAACAACTGGTAGCATGGTGTACGGTTGTGGCACTCTGCAGATGAGCTCTGGTTGAGTTCGAAACGCGTCAGTGTAGTGTGGTGGTGGTGGTGATAGATGGGTTTGTGTGATTTGTGTGTGTTCTTACAGTGTGGAGGTGGAGGAACTGCATGAACACGCATATTTTGCATAAGCTTAGCTATCGTAAGGTCGCGGGTGAGCAAGGAAATTATTTTAGTTCATTGTTATTAAAACATTGGACGGAGGTACGGAACCCTTTATGTACGAGTCAGACTCGCACTTAACCGTTTTTTTTTAGAAAGGTGCAGAACAAAAGTAGCTCAAGTAATGCGAGTAGAATCGAACCTTGGATTCAAAGCCCCAAGGTCAGAGAGTCCCGGTATGACAATATGTTGACAATAATAAGTCGTCCAAACGTCTAAAATTCATACACGGGTCAAGTTTATTACCTGTGGCCTTCTAAAGGTCAATACGTCATGTAAGTTGTTTAATAATAAAACGCTACTATATTGAAAAGCAAATATTTCAATGGCGTTAAGTAGGCAAATTAAATTGATTAGAATGTGTCTAAAAAATAGTGATATTTTAGAACTTATTTAGATTTTAAAGTAAGATTTTTTTTGTTTACAATTTGTTTGATTTATTTATCTAAAGGAGATTTGGTAAATTACTATTACTAATAATACTACTATTAATACTATTATTTATTTATTTGTTAATAAAAAATTACCTAGGTACAGTTAAAACACAAACTAGGTATAAGTACCCAAAAAGACATACAAAAAAACGAATTAGAGGTTTTTGAACGTCACATCATCAATCATTGTCATTGATCTCACATTAGGTCCCGTAAAAGCCTTTATACGGCACTCTCTAGGAGAGATCAGTAGTATGAGTAAAAATTTGGTGTTGGAATATACATTTTTCTTTTTAATAAGTAGTACTTTTGGGTCATTTACATTTATACCGTCTGATACAGAAGATCTTAAGCGACATCATCATCATCCCAGCATATATACGTCCCACTGCTGGGCACAGGCCTCCTCTCAGAACAAGATGGCTTGGGCCATAGTTCCCACGCGGGCCCAGTGCGGATTGGGAACTTCACACGCACCATTGAATTGCTTCGCAGGTTTGTGCAGGTTTCCTCACGATGTTTTCCTTCACCGCAAAGCTCGTGGTAAATTTCAAATGTAATTCCGCACATGAATTTCGAAAAACTCAGAGGTGCGAGCCGGGGTTTGAACCCACGACCCTCTGTTTGAGAGGCGATAGGTCAAACCACTAGGCCACCACGGCTTAAGCTAAACAATGGTATAAATCTCTTAAGTGATCAAGACAGGTATCAGACGTCACTCTTATCCTTGGGCAAACACACCGCACTTTTTGTACAAACCGACCAATTCTACCTTATTATACCTAGTGCCATCCACGAAAACGCGTGATTTTGTCAAAATTAGACATCAATTACATTGTAATAAAAACCACGGCACGCGTCATCGTGAATGACTCTTCCTATACCGCCTTGTAATAAATAACCTTGCAATTACTTGTTTTGCAACTTATTTTGCAGCATCAAAAATATACGAATAATTTTACGAGGTCTCAGTATCGACTATGCCTTCGATAAAATTAAGCGCTCCACTCAGCGCTCTGCTTGTGTGTGTTTTAAATCTTATAAATGTGAAGTGCCAGACACCTCTTAACTTTACCGAATTAACACAACAAAATGGATACAAATCTGAAGAACACACTGTCGTCACAGAAGATGGATACATTCTCAATTTGTTTAGGATTACAAAAGGAGCAAAGTGTAAGGAAGTCATCAAAAAGACTCCAGTTTTCTTCATGCCACCTTTGCTGTCTTCCGCTGACACTGCATTAGAGGCAGGAGTGGACGCAGGACTGCCTTACCTAATCTCCGATGATTGCTTCGATACATGGGTTGGAAATGCCCGTGGGACTTACTACGGCCGCAGACACATTCGCCTCGACCCAGACAAGGACAAGGAGTTCTGGGAATTTTCGGTTGACGAAATCGGAACTTACGATATCCCTGCTATGATCGACTATGTTTCAAACAAAACTGGAGAAGACAAGTTAATGTTCATCGGATTCTCTCAAGGTGGAGGATCCTTCTTCGTCATGTGCTCAGAACGCCCGGCACATTGTCAGAAGATCAAATTAATGATCGGATTAGCACCGGCCACTAGACATCTGAAAACCAGATCCAGATTCTTTAGACTATTATTTAAACACGTTGAAGACAATTTAGACTTTTACGATGATATGCGTATATGGGAAATACTTGGAAGGGATCGCGCGACTAGGATTTTAAGCGTTATCTGCTCAAGTAACGTAGAAATTTGTCGTCGGATTCTTGATATAGTGGACTTACCACATCCAGGCTCACTAGCTACGTCGACGATGAAGAAAATGTTAGAACACTTTCCAGCAGGGACTTCGACACAGAATATGGTGCGGTTTAGTCAAAGTTGTAGGAGCGAGAAATTTGTGAAGTTCAGTTATGGAAAAGAGAAAAATATTTTAAAATACGGGCGTTCAAATCCTCCAGAATTCAATTTGACATTGGCAAATATACCCATACTGATAATATCGGGAAAGAATGATGGCATTGTCGATGCAGAAGATTTGAAATGGCTAGCGAGTAAACTACCAGATGTAAAGGAACTGGTGTTTGTGAAAGATCCGCTTTGGAATCACGTTGACATGTTCTTAAGTCAGCATATAAAAAAAATGATTTTTCCCAAAATCCATAAATACCTTTTGCAGTATAATGAGATGTGAGCTTTTATTCTACAAGTAGGTACAGTGGGTGAGTGAGTGACTGGCTGCGAGTGTTTTTTCAGTGACAATATTGGTGTCATCACCATAATTATGATGTAAATTATGCTTGTATATTATTGTTTTTTTTTGTGTTTAGTGGTGGTACGGTTGGGACCGTTAATAAATCATTTTTCTTTCTTTCTTTATACAGAGGGGAATCGAAAAAAATTGGGTTAAATGATATTTTTACGATAACCAAACGTGGCCAGTTGTTGTTCAAAGGTCACTTAAAAATGAAGCTTATTTTAAATACATTTAAAATATATGAAGCTTATTTGAATAAGCTTCAAAGGAACTTAGATTTTAAATAATATTATGAATTTATAATATTATTATATGTAAAATGAGCTTCATAGGAGCTTAGATTTTTAATAAAGCTTTTTTACCACTTTATACTTTTTATTACTTTATGACATTGATAATAAATGCATTATGGCAGATCCCGTGTTTCATTTCTTACAGAATCATGTGCCCCTTGTATAGGTGCACTGCCCTCCACAGATACCCTGATAGACTAGTTATACCTCACAAAAAAACGGCTATTTATGGCAGAAAACTTTTTACATGTCGATAAAAAAAATTAATCCATTGGGCGATGACATAAAAATAAATCCCTTAAATACATTTAAATATAGGCTCAAAGCATGGCTTGCGGAAAAAGCATTCTACTCTGTTGATGAATAATTTTCCTCTTTTGAGCAATGATCCTATTATGTGCGTTAGAGAGCGCTTAAATTTAATGTAATGATAGTTTGTAGTAAATATTTTGCATGCCAAAATCTGGTGAAATATGTGATCCCTATACTATGTTCCATCCTTTGTACCATATTTTAAGCGTAATAAAATTATTTGTATTTGTATTTGTAAAACACCGTGAAACCGTTTGCTTAACATTTTTCAACGTGCCGGTTTTACATTTTGTAACTTAATTTTTCACGCACGGAAAAATTAATATTTACAAAGGCACAGCCGTTAAGTGGCGGAATTCCATTAAAAATATACCCGGTGCGTGAACAAAAGTTTTCCGACACTTGGGTTGTGTGAGGCGAGACGTTTGACGCGTTTGTATGCGTCGGAATTTTAGGTGTCAAAAGGACGTGACATGGGAAATTCTGGCGATAATGGACGCTTTGTTGTACCCAATTTCATCCTAAACTGTGTTTTAAAGTTTGGTACTTACAGGAAAAACAAGGACCACTTATGGGATCATTGTTTTCCGTTTGTAAAAATCCTTTTCCTGAGAAACGTTTGGAAAGTAAAAGCTCGTAAAGCAGTGAAAAGACGAATAAAAATCAAGTACCTAATAGTTTTTAAAGATTTCGATTTTTAAAGAAAATTTTCCAAGTGGGCTGCTATTTACTCTTAGGGGCTGTTTCAACATCCATTGATTAGTGTTAACCGACGGTAAAATGTGATGCCGTCTCCATCTATTCGAACAAAACAAATAGATACGGCATCACACCTAACCGCCAGTTAACACTAATCAATGGATCGTGAAACAGCCCCTTAATCTACTAATAATTTTCAAGCAAACTTAGCCGTTAACGGCCACAAGAACAACTTTAAAGTGTTCCTTGTAAATTTGATAATAGACGAAACTATTCTCATTACTGTACCTACCGCATGTTTACAGTTCGTTATGTGTGCCAAAGTTAATAAATAAATATGTACGCGACCCTCTGTGCGCAAGTCCGACTCGCACTTAGCCGTTTTTTATTTCCGTTTACTTCGTCAGATGGTTCAGTTCATTTTTAGAGACCTGGTAATGAACTTTTTGGTAAAAACTATTCTTTTCCCATACATTATACAGGATTACCGTCAATGTTAAATGTCGAATAAACAAGAAAAATAATGTGAAATGACGACAAAAAAATCGTGACAACATGATGTGACATATAAGAGAGATGAAAAAAAAAGCGTTTTTTTTTAAACTATCTTTTGCTAAAATGTGTATTCATGAATTAGGTTATAATTAAATAATCTAGTTATGCATGCGTTTTCAAAAAGAGGTAGATACCTTATTCATAAAACTTAAAAAACAAGCCTATGTTAACTAACAAATGCTTTGTCCCTTTCTAACAAATACAAATGTCGAAGTGACAGATAAGGACAAACGAACTTTAGCGGCATTTTAACTAAAATAGGTTTGATTGTCGTTTATGAATAAGGGGGTTAGTATTTTAAGCCATAACAGTTAGGACACTTAGGGCCTGTCTCACCACTTGTCGACTAACTTTAAGTGACGGATATCAGTGATGCCGTCTCTGTTTGTTTTGTCCGAATAAACAAAGACGGCATTACTTTTATTGGACACTTAAAGTTAGTGGACAGGTGGTGAAACAGGCCCTTAGTATTTAAAAGAAATTAACTTCATTTGGCTAAAATTTGATTTGTAAAATGTTTTCTTCAAGTTAGGTACTAACTTTTTTGGAGTGAACCCTGACAGTAGGGTTCTTTTTTACCTTTTGGGGTACGAAATCCTAAAAAGTTGATAGTTATTCTATTTATCTTTAGCGCAAAGAATATACAGGGTGACTCCTGTGTGAAAAACAACAATATGTTTTTTATATTATAATTAATAAATCATTAACTAATTTATAATTTACATTATCTCTTGGTTATCCTACTTCTTACGTTGAACGCTGATAGACATTATATAGCATAATTGTAACCAATTACTCATTTTTTGGATGAAAAATCTTAACAAAGATTACATTGACAATGTCAAATCACTTTCAACTAGCGGACCTGTCATATGGAATAGAATGACCATACGATTGGCAAATTTTTACTAATAAAAATTAACTATTGAGCTAATGAACTGAATTTGCCTACAAATGCTACGTTATAAACTATAGCTTTTGTTCACAACTTAGGAGTCACGTTGTATTTTTCTTGAATTACTAATAATTTTGATTCTTTATGCAGTCGCAGTCGCTTACAAATCTTACAATACATTTTTCCCATGCCAATATTTCCATTCAGCGGATAATGCCAACATTGAAAACGTGTCTAGGACCAACGGCACTCGTTATTGCAGCGGAATGCATAGTGTAGGTAGAAACAGTTCGGTAGTTTTAGGTTCTTAAAATGGATAGAAATCAACCAAGTGCAAGCCGGACACGCGCACCAAAGGTTCCGTAGAAACTTATGCGTAAGAGTGGCGTAAGAGCTTGTGCGATAGCACGCTGCGGTACCTCTGTGATCATTTGCCGCCAGCATACCGCCAGCGCTCCGCCGCGGTGACGTGGACCGTATTATGACCGTACGTGGCCGATGCGGCACGCAGGCGGAATAATCGCGGAGGTACCGCAGCTCACCTTTTACACCGCGACCTGGACTTGCTCGATCCAGGTGATGCGGAGATGTATGCGGAACTAGGCGAGTGGCCAGATGCAGTTACGGGTAAGGAGATGTGGAGGTCGAGAGGGGAGACCTTTGCCCAGCAGTAGGACAGAAATCTAGGTAATAATCATAATGATGATTTATTTATAATTCATTCATAATTCATAATGTATATGCAATAAGCGTTGGTTATAATGGTCTTTAATTTAAAGCAATAAAAATGTTCACACACTTAGCTAACTTTAATAGCATACAAAATATAAAGTTTTATAATTTTAAAATAATGTCAATATTATGTATGGGTATTATGTCTATGGGGTCAAAAGGTTCTTGAATCACGTCCGCGTACCGGGAGACGAGCTGTCGGTAGGCCTCCAACAAGATGGAGCGACGACTTGGTTTAGATAGCGGGATCGCGTTGGATGCAAAAAGCACAAGACCGGTCTGAGTGGAGAGCCTTGGGGGAGGCCTATGTCCAGCAGTGGTCTTTCGGCTTTCGGATAATTATGATAAAAATTTCAATGAGAATATTTGAATGAGAATAATAATAATTTAATCATTGTATTCACAGTTAAAATAATCTGTTACAAAATAAAATTTCTGTCAACCACTGTTTCAATTCTGGTCTAAATTTGAAAATCTGGGTAATGGTTTGTCTCAAACGTTGCGGTAAATGATTAATTTCTATGGACATTATATAACAGTTCTTGGAATATAACGCACTTTTACATGTCGGTAATAGAATCTTCATAGGATCTCTTGGTCTCAGTTTTGGATTTGCCATAGGTTTTCTGAACCATTAAGGATAGGTAGCAACAAAAACACATGTCTCCAGGATGTATATGCTGGGCAAAGTTAACAAATACAGCCTCCTGAAAAGAGGCCGACATGGTCCCAGAGGAGCAACGTCACAAAGAGCTCTATTAACCTTCTTTTGACTGATAAAAGCTAGCTTTATATCAGTGCAGTTTCCCCATATAATTATGCCATATCCAATTTTTTATTTAAGCTCTTCTACTGCGGATTTATACACTGTGTTCCGGTAGCAACATTTTTCTGTAGGCATGTAGTCAGCATACTGCACAATGTAGTATTATCTTTAAGACCCAATAAACATTATTTTCTATTGCGTTTCTTTGTCTAAAATAAACAGATACTAAAATAAAGCTCAGAAGCTATTGAAATATGTATGAAAATAATATAAAATCATCTTTTAAATATGATTTTTCATCACATTTGCTCGTAAACAGTGTCGTAACATGCAGGCTACCTTGGTTGCAACCCCCCAAATAAAACCCTCGACCTTAATGTGCTTGTCATGAAACTCGTGGTCGGTAAATGAGTCATTTCCCGTACTATTTTTTTTGTCATGAAGCCCAAGGTCGGTAAATGAGTTTGTTACTGCATGGCGTGCTGCTCGTGCTGGCGTGCGCTGGTCGGGCACATGCTGGCGGGGGAGCTGGCGCTGCCAAGAGCGCAATCAGCGCTATCGGCAATATTTTAAAAAATATTACTTTTTCTTTTAAAAATATACAATTTTACTCGCAAATGTGATGAAAAACATTGTATGTTTAACGGGCAGTACTAGAATTACGAACATCGACTCATTAAAGCCCTCAGTCTTCGACTTCGGGCTTCTAATAGACTCTCGTTCGTAATTCCTTATTTACCGCCCTTAAGACACAATGTACTATTAAATTATGAATTGTACTAAGAACAGTTAAGGGAGAAATTTTTAAGTATTTTTGACTGGCAAGAGCCACTTTTACCCCACTTTCCAAACGAGGGTTACGTTTTTCGAGCGTTTGTATACGTGCACCTATGTGTACGGTCTATTTCCTTGATCCTCGCTGCATGGAACCCGTGTAGTGTCGGGTTAGGATTTATACCTGTGCATTTCTTCCGTGGATGTCGTAAGAGGTGACTGAGGATAAAGGTTAAGGTATACCGTAGGCGACAGGCTAGCAACCTGTCACTATTGTACCGTTTTTGTCAAACTTAAAAAAAAATGTTGAAAGTGGCTCCGAAGCGGTGTTTCGTGTGTTCTGCCTACCCCATTTGGGAATACAGGCGTGATGTTTGTGTGTATGTGATGATAATGATAACCGTAAAGGCAACTAAACCACTAGGTAGTGTTTAATTTTTCTGTTAACTGCATTGCCATACATTTTTTAGTAGGCGCTCATTATCATTCATTCTAACGGCTCAAACTCAAAATATCTACATTCAAGTTCGTTCTGGCGACCAGTGCCCTATATCACGAACCTACAAGTTACAATTTACAAGCGGTAGTCTTTGTTTAACAGTATGCGTTGAAACGAGACTATCGCTTGCATATTGTAACTTGTAGCTTCGTAAAATAGGCCACAGCTGAGGTAAATCAGTGTGTGTCAGATAAAGGTCAGATATAATATAGGTAATGAAAACACAACCCTCGCAACACATACTCGCACATTAAGCAGCGTTTCCACCAATAATGTGCGAAGATGTGTTGCAAGGGATGTGTTTTACATTGCCCCAACAGCCTCCTAGCCGTGGTGGTGACGGATAACCCAGCTAGTTCAATGGCTAAGCACTGGAATTCCATTCATTTGGAAACCAAGGGCGGCATTTATAAGCTCATGAATCAGAATTTAATAATATTAGAAAAATGAATTTTAATTTAGACTTTAATTTTGAATGTAATTTTGATGTATTTTATTTTGATTTTGATTAGTAATTTTGATGATAATTTTATTTCTTTGTGTTACTAAACCTTTTAAATGAGATTACATGTTACTATGGATCCTGGTCTCCAATAAACATTTATTATTATTATTATTATTATTAACCAATAGATACGCTTCATTTACACATCCTCGCACAGAAACAGCTGAGCGGAGTGAGGCGAGGTAAATAAAGCGTTTCTATTGGTTGATGAAAAACAACACAACAACACAACCTCGCACACATCTGGTGGAAACGCTGCTTTAATCAGTCCAATTACAAAAAAATGGTAAAAATATGTGAGAGCGGACGCGCCGCGTGCGCGAGCCGAGTCAAGAAGGGGAGGGGCGCGGTCGCGCGCTGGTGTTGCCATCCGCACCGTAGAGGCTGCGTAGTATAGACCATTATTATCATCATCCTCATTTCAGCCTGTATTATACGTCCCACTGCTGGGCACAGACCTACTCTCAGAATGAGAGGACTTGGGCCGTAGTTTCCACACGGGCCCAGTGTGAATTGGGAACTTCACAACAATTTGACATTCATAAGTGTTTGTTATAGCCTAATTGAATAAAGATATTTTGACTTTGACTTTGACATTGAATTGCTTCACAGGTTTGTGCAGCACAAAAGTAGTTTAGTTAAGCGAGTGGAATCGCACCTTAAGGCCGCCTTACACATGCTCGTTACTAGCATACTTAATAAGCATGCTTATTAAGCATGCTAGTACCTAAAGTACCACTGCACTGCATGCTTAATAGTAGTACACACTTGCTAGTAGGTAGCATTTGCTCAAGAGTAGCATGCTATCGTGCTAGTAACGAGGTGTAAACAGTACCTTAGTCAGAAGCTTGAAAAAAAAACTAAATGTTGCGCTAGTCTCACGGAATTCAGAATACAAAATCGAATTCGGAAATCGAATACGGAAAACGAGTATATGCGGCCAGCTTTATCGATGCTTGTTTCCAAACTAATAACCTAGATGGCGTGTTTACAAAATAATGTTCTTTTGTTTATCAACATTTTTATGATGTCCATAACAAAATGAGGTGATCACATTAGAGATGATGACCATTAAAAAGTTCCTCCGCAATAATAAAAGGTTTTATTAACAAAAGTTTTGGATATTTTTCCTATTTGCCCCATTTGTGTGACCTAGATAGATTTAAGATTTAAGTTATTGCTTTGACCTAATGTTTGTATCTTTAGTTGTGCCTCAAACTTCATAATGTTCGTTGTTGATAGAACGAGAGGGAAACATGAGCGAAACGTTTTTGTTTCAGCTTGAGAAACAATACAATACGGTTGTATTGTCTGGCCAGAGCCAAGTTGCATAATATTAAGGTGCAATATATATTCAACTTTATAAATATTCAACGTTAAAGTGCAAATTTTCATTAAAATCAAGCTACTATATTAGTTGAATTTTTCGAAATCGCTACGGAACCCTATTTCGGGCGTGTCCGACACGCTCTTGGCCGTTTTTTTTAATATCGGTTTAACAAAATACGTAATTTCCAATCATATCTATTGTTGGATTTTAAATGATAATTATATTTATAATCTGTAAACGTGGGTAGCGGTATACTAAAAACGGCTTTATTTGTATGACGTCAAAGTTGAAAATTGTCTGAAGGCACGCCCATCTGTCAAGTGTTAACTCCAAGTAATCGTACTGTATTGGAGGGAAAACAATTTGAAAGCTACTTTTACATTATAACAGTTATAAAGGTTTGAAATTGAAGATTAGACAGAAAAAGACGTACTATTTATGTGATGTCATGTTCAAGTAGCGCAATTCCTACTACATAGAAAAAGTTTTATAAAGAGCCAGCTGTACAGATTTTTCAAAATATCACTATACATTCAATTAGTCAACCCAGTTATTTATTTTCTTCGCTAAAAATTTGCTGAACATTATATTTTCAGAGGGCAAAAACGAATACAAATAATTTAGTAAAAACATGGTCAACATTTCTAAGCTTAACAAAGTTTAATTACAAATTCTGTTGTATTAGTTCATCATCATCATCCCAGCCTATATACGTCCCACTGCTGGGCACAGGCCTCCTCTCAGAACAAGAGAGCTTGGGCCATAGTTCCCACGCGGGCCCAGTGCGGATTGGGAACTTCACACGCACCATTGAATTGCTTCGCAGGTTTGTGCAGGTTTCTTCACGATGTTTTCCTTCACCGCAAAGCTCGTGGTAAATTTCAAATGTAATTCCGCAAATGAATTTCGAAAAACTCAGAGGTGCGAGCCGGGGTTTGAACCCACGACCCTCTGTTTGAGAGGCGATAGGTGAAACCACTAGGCCACCACGGCTTCACGGTTTTATTAGTTACGATTCTTATATTATTATTACACTTAACACTGAAAAAAAACACAGGGTTACATAGCCGATTATAGTATAAAATGCAAGGAGCACGAGACTTGTAGGTACTTGTACAGTTGAAGTATGACAAATTTAGAATAATGAATAAATAAGAACAATTAAATAATAATAAATAGAATCCCATGAAGACACAAATGTGGAAATTGGTGCCAAGTACCTACTGTAGACATAAAAGAGTGATTTACGTATTACATATATGTATATTATATAGAAGATGAAGTCATCGTCATTATATCATTTATATCGTCATCGATATGAGTTGAAAAGAAGGAGAAGATTAATAAGATAAATATCGGCGAAGTCGCCAACGCGTATAATTTATTACCTGCATTGAAATTGACTCCTATTTTATTTTACATTTATGTTTTCAAATGGATATTTACTCTTTTCCAAAACGTAACATTTTTGAATCCTGTGGACGCTGTATTGGAATTCATTCCCACTTTTTCAATCATTCGAAAGTAGGTCAGGTTTTTTAACTAAGTCAGTCAGTCAGAGGTAAAAATGGCAAATTTTAGATTAATAATATTTATCTCAATAATTTGAGCTGTATTTAGTAACTAGTCACCAATTTCTTTTTCTTTGACTTTGGCTAAACTCTAACCTGGATTCATTCATTACCCGATTTGAAATTATGTTCATGACGATTGTTAAGTATTTCAGAAAAAGTTTTTTTTACTGATGTCTCATTTTTTTCTTTCTCTGTCGGATTTGTCTTCTGTTTCACCCTATACAGTGACAATGAGGGTACATATTCGTATTCTACAACGTTTTCAGTACCAAAATCCTTGTGGTACTGGTCAACACGTTGAGCAAATGTTAGTTCTTGGGGAATTTCTGGACCCGATGGTTTAGGGGTCACTGAATCTGATGGTATCTGCAATTCAGGGGTCGTCGAACTCTGAGGCTTATATTTAGTCATGCTCTGAGGTTGAGGGATAGCTGCGCCCCATGGGTTATATGAGTTATATTGGGGTTTAGCCGTCGCCAAACCCAATGGCTTACAGGAAGCTGAAGAGCGAGGTTGAGAGATAGTAGTTAAAACCACACGCTCATAATATACACCAAAATTTTGGTATTCAGGGATCGCGAAACCCGGATGCTTATAGGCAGCTATATTACGGAGTATAGGGTTTACTCTACCCGGAGGGTTATATGAATAAGAAGTCCAGGGTGTAGGGTGAGCCGCACCCATAGGTATATGGGTCATGAAAAACTGGGGTCGAATGTCCATAGGGATAGGGGTCGATGAACTCAAAGGCTCCATGGGTGTCCAAACATGTTGAGGGGTTTCCGGTGACCGATGTGTAATCTGAAAAAAGTGGTACTGGGTTAAGGTTGGGAAACAAGACATACTTTTTACCCGACTGCCCGAAGGAAGGTTATGTTTTTCGAGCGTATGTATGTATTTTATCATGTATTTTTAATGCTTGGTGCCGCATAATTCTGTTTTTATGGCTCCGTAACAAAATTTAGAAAATCAAAATTTCTAAGTACGATGTTCCAAAAGATAAAACTGCGAAAATCAAAATCTATAATGTAAAAAAATCCTTAAGATACGTGTCGGATGTTCAGTTAACCCACGTTTAAAATATCTAATGTACAAAACTGCTAGTACATGAAAATCCTAGCGACATTTATCCTACGTTCATTTAACCCACGTTTAAAATGCCTAAGTAATGTACAAAATTGCTAGTCCATGATAATTCTAACGACATTTAGTATTTCATTCAGATGACTTTACCCATAGCTTAAAGCGTAGATATAACGTGACAAAGTCGGCGGAGCTCCTGTATCTGTGTAGTTTGGGCCTTCGGCCCCGATGCAGTACTAACATAACCTAACCTATTTACCTAAACATAAAAAGGGTGAGGGCACCAGTCATGGACAGGAACCAATAATGGAATACTTTTTCCGCTAACCCAATATTAAGAAACGGACGCTACTTTTTCTAAAACTAATAACACTTATCTGCAAATAACTGATGATCATAACTGGTAAAGTTCATGAATGGTGAGTTATAAGGCATTGAATCCTTGCTGTCCATTACTGGATACTACTGTGCTTAACATGTCCATGATTGGTGCCGTCACCCAATCTACTTACATATTATAACCAGTCAAGACCTATAATTTTTATCGTGTTTGATCTTTGTATTAGTATTGCTTTTGGAAGAATTGTCAAGTGGCTTTTTGTACGTAGGTATTTTGCGTTTTAGATATATCGAATTTCAAAGTATTGTCATGAGATATTGTGTACAAAGGAATATCAATTTTCTTACAGAAAGTCATTCGATTCATTGTGCATTAGGACCAGCATTTTTAGGAATTTCGTACATTATAAATTTTGATTTTCGGAGTTTTGTCTTTAGAAATAACGTCTTTGTCACTATTTAAATCTATGCTTAAGGAGCACTATCTGTCATCTTGTAATTATTAGCCTTATTATTATTTATTTATTTGTTGCTGTTTATCTCACTACCTATATTTATTTTGGATGTATATTATATGTACGATATAATTATGTATGTATTCGTAGATGTATTGCTGTTACGTTTAAATTTTCTGATCTACTTTTGATGCACCACCTGTTGTAAACTAGTCCTTCCTTCTTTCTGTAAAAAAGGTTGCCTGGAAGAGATCGCTCTTAAGCGATAAGGCCGCCTATTGCTCACCTTGTAATTTTAATAATTTGTTTTCTGTATCGCTTACTATGTCTGGTGTACAATAAAGAGTCTTTGTATTGTATTGTATTGTATTGTACTTAGGAAAATTGATTTTCGAAATTGTGCCGCGGAGCCGTGTCTATAAAGCGTTTTTAAAAATTGGTTCAGTTGTTTGGTATTCAAATCATTCAAAGTTACAAAATTAATATCGCGATCACTATGAAATTACGTACGATAACACACACCAACAAAATATAAATTTCACAAAAAGTAGAATAGAAAGCGATATAAAAAACAAATAAATAAATAATTTACTGATTTTCGAAAATAAAAGTAAATTGCGTGTTTGCAGTCCCTACCAAACAACAAGACTGACAAAGAAACAAGTAATGAATTATAAATAAATGAAAAAAATACTTACAAACTCGCTTTGGTCTTCATTATCCACCAGAACAGTAATATTCATATCTTCCGATAAAGACGAATTTGAAGACATTTTCTCAGTGATGTTAAGTCAAGTACCTCTGACAATTGAATGTTACTTTCGTTAATTTTGTCGCTTTAAATAGGAAAGTACTAATGAGGTACAATCAGCATTGTAAACATCATAATTAAGTTCAAAAAACGTGTTCTACTACTCTATTAGGTATTTGACAAGTCCAGAATTTCCCATTATAAGTAGTTGTCAAGTGACGAAAAATATATCGGTTGAAAATTTAATTCGTAGTGATTTTTTGAAAAATATATATTTAACACGCTCTTCTCTATATACAGTAGGTAGGGGGCTACTTGGGTGTAACTTTAAATGTTATTATTTTTTGTCTGTCTCATTCTAAATTTCACATTGTCACTACTCTGTTATACGCATTACTTATCAAGTTTTAGAAATATAACACCTAACCAACAAAAAGTTGTACAACCCCCGACTTTGTCACTTCAAAGTTCAATATCTCAAAAACGGCTGAACAGATTTTGATAAAACCTATCTAGGAACCATCGCTAGAAAACCTGATTTCAAATAAAAAGAACTGCATTCGAATCGGTCCAACCATTTAAGAGGTACGGCGTCACATATAGACACACAGACAGATAGACAGACAGACACACATAGCGGTCAAACTTATAACATCCCTCTTTTTGCGTCGGAGGTAAAAAAAGATGCCGTTTTTCACCGAGTTTTAGACACCTTAGAATATCTGATGTACTTAGCTTAGTAATCTTTTTTCTTAAAAATGGAACAGTGACTGAGTTTTGGAGGTAAGTATAGAAATAATTACTGCTTTGCCGTATTCAATAACAATTGTATAGGACAACTACGAGAGCATACCTTGCCGAACAAAAAAAAAACAAGTTGAACCGTTATTGTCGAAATTACATAAAAATCCAACCTCCTTTGTTTATATTTGAGACCGGTGCTAACAGAATAAGGCAAACGAAAAAAAAATTTTTTCTAAGTCGGTTAAATAACAAAAAAAAAAATGCCGACTGTACTGCTTTCAATTGTTTATGAGCGGTAACAATTATTAGGGAAAAATCAGGTTTATTGACAAATATAGGTACTGATTAACTAATTACACTTAATATGTTTTTAAGTGCGTAATAATTAACCTGCGCACTCTAGTCCTGATGACGTCACAATATGGTATTTAATTAATAAGGAAAAATAAATTAGAAAAAATATTAAATACTAACTGATACTACAAGTAAGAGTGTATGTTTGATTCTGTATCACGCTTTCACTTAAAATACTTAACTGTTTGTGATTTTTGAAATTTGTGAATTTGCTATGGAGATTCGCTCGGGAAGTTCATGGGATAATTTTTATATCGCTAAATTGGATAGTTCCCGCAGGCGCGCGATAAACAAATTCTTCAATCCCTAGTTATTATTATTATTAATATTATAAATGTGAAAGTAACTCGGTCTGCCTGTCTGACTGTTACGCTTTCACGTCGAAACCACTAAACCGGTTTTGATGAAATTTGGTATATAGGTAGTTTGAACCCCAAGGATCAACATAGGATACCTTTTATTCCGGTAGAGGGCGCCACCCCGCCATAACCTAGATCCGCGCAGACGAAGCCGCGGGCATAAGCTAGTACCAAATAAACGTTTTTTATCTATTTATCTATCTATTTTATTATCAGCTTTTTACCTTCACAGACCAAGCCCTGGGTATCAGTTAGTTTCTTATAATTAATTTATTTTCGCACCTCTGAGTTTTTCGAAAATCATGTGCGGAATTACATTTGAAATTTACCACGAGCTTTGCGGTGAAGGAAAACATCGTGACGAAACCTGCACAAACCTGCGAAGCAATTCAATGGTGTGTGTGAAGTTCCCAATTCGCACTGGGCCCGCGTGGGAACTATGGCCCAAGCCCTCTTGTTCTGAGAGGAGGCCTGTGCCCAGCAGTGGGACGTATATAGGCTGGGATGAATTAATTTATTTTAGTACGAATTAGTTGTAAAGAACTTGTAATATGTTCTTGAACTTGTAATAGCTGGTATACGGTTCTCTCTACTCTGACCATAGTGCTTTAAATTCATGGTTCGATTCTTCTTACAAAACTAAGCTACTTTTGTCTTGTAACATATAAAAAAAAAACTTAAACTTAGATCATTTAATGATCCACAAAGTTTAATTGTTAAATCAGTGTGTCGGACATGGCGGTGTTATCGCTGTCTCTTGGTACCCGGCCTTGAAATATTTTTTAAATTTATTTGACATCTCTAAAATTCAGCCAGATTGTGTTTTATTGATTATGTTTTAATATAATGTTCTGAAAGGTATGTATGTATGTAAACTCTTTATTGTACAAAATAAGTAAACAAACACAGATGACAAACAATGAAATATATGTACAAAGGCGAACTTATCTTGGGTATATTAGGTACAATAAAATTAAATAAACTAAAACTATTATAAATCTAAAAATGGACCCTGCGGCATGGTGCTGCGGCAAAGATGCTGGCAGCATTTCCCCGCTGGATCGCAAGACTGATGCGTTGAGCGAGGAAACTGCCGTCTAATTCATGTGTGTAATTTTCAATGTATGCGATACAATACTAATATTGCATCGAGTACATTGAAAATTACATTTAATTATTATGAAAAAAAAAAGAATTTAACAGTAGTCATATTTTAAAAAAGTAGCAGAACAACAGTAGCTCAGTTATGCGATGGAATCGAACGTACTTTGCAAAAATCTCGTATCTCAAATCAATACGTCAACAAAATTGAACCTTGATCTAATGATTATAAAGTGCACTCAGAAAAATTATCCATTTTGTGATACGAGTTTTTTTTTAAGTAGTGACGATATAATAGTAAGTCGTTGAACCAAAAAAATAACGCGCAACGTAAGTGAATTAATTTAAAACATGATGGCTTTTAGAGGTAAAATAGAAAATTTCGAAATAAGAATTTTACAAACAAATTTTACCTTTTTTTAAATCGTGTTATAATATAAAATTGCGAGAAACTCGTTATGATTGAACGTTACGATGAACACGTTATTATTTATATTACCGTCAAATTTTGATTTTTTTGGGATATTCTTGGGGTTATTTGCTATCTTTTCACCCTTGGACCTTGGGTCCTAAGGTTCACTCCGCCTTCAATCCCGCCTTTAAACGTTCGTTTTTTAAATAATAATAGTTTTTATTATAATTGATAGTCTCTAAGGGACGTTCGAGGATTTTTATTCCAAAAAAATATTGATAAATTACTGATGGGCCAGAGAGTGACATAGGCTACTTTTTATCCCGGAAAATGCACAGTTCCCGAGGGAACAGCGCGCGATAACCAAAATCCACGCGGACGAAGTCGCGGGCAAAAGCTAGTCAGTCAATAATGGCAAGATTAAGAAATCATTAACAAAATCACTTACTATATTTGGTAATCATAATCAAGTATCTTATTGTTGAAATATTGTTTGTGTTTTGTTTTGAAAACGGAATGTTTATGCGACTGTTTCAAATTGAATAACTTTATCGTCGAAATTCATAGATAAACAAAATATAAAACAACACACATGTACACAGATGGAACAAAACTTCCTTTTTCTTTGAAATTAGTTAGAATAAAAAATACTTAGAATCTTTTCTGTTGGAAATACAATGAGAAACTTTTTTATTAGATCTGCGTTAAGTTTTTTGACTGGCAAAATATCGCTAGATGGCGTTAGTATCAAGACCGCTTGCTTGCGATTGGTTCATTCAGTTACCTATTTAACCAATCGCAAACTCAACACGAACAAGTCAAAGTTGTCAGCGGACCTTACGATACTGGGGCCAACTAGCCTGTCAGGGAAACGGTAGGTACGGATGTCATAATGACAGTCAAGTTTCGAGAACTATATAATGATCATCATGGCCTTGCATCTGTTACAAGCGACTTAAACCTTGTGTCAGCAGTACTTTTTCTGGTACCGTAGCAGGACGTCCACTGTTCGTTTCAAGTAACATTATTACAGAAAATAAGTAACCTGTATACGAATTAATTGAAATGCCCGCAATGACATATCGGATGGCCACTATACCCTTAATGTGCGAGTCCAGGTCAAATTTAATTTACCCGTTTTTTTCATATCAAGTCCAAAAGCAAACGCTAAGAAGAAACAACAACAAAACAAGCATAAAAAAGTTCTTTAACAATTAAAACCGAATTAAAGTATGACTTAAGTCACTAATCGATTACTGATTCTTCATCTATCAAATCGACGAAGTCATATAATCTAATGAAATGTAATTAAGCAACGAAATAATAAAAGTGGGTAGAAAGAGAAATATCGTCATTTGTTTCTAGCTACCAGTGCTATTCGAAACGTTGTCGATTGCGTAAAATGTGTGAATCCAGTGAAATAAAAGTTTTTATACCTGAAGAGCATATTGCCGGGAGTAGCGAAGCTGTAAGCGCCTATAGCATTATTACTTATACCGTTACTGTTAATTTGTTTGTCGTAGAAAACATCCCGAACTCATTAGAGTTTTTATAATAGAAGGCAATTTTGATGCCATTGACGGACGTTGGAGAAGAAAAAATCTCATATGGAGACCGCGAATCAGCAAGCGCAGCGTAGGACGTCCACCAACGAGGTGGACAGATGCCCAGAGGCTGTATTATCTAACGTGTCTGACACTCGTGATCACAATCAAATGACAATCACAGCAATCACACGAAAATCTGTCAATTGATTGTGAGGTTGCGATGGTTGTGGGCGACTTCTATATCGGAAACACCTAGAGGAGTTGCATATGTCCAACAGCAGTGGACGACTGAGTGGTGGCTGATACGATGATGATGATGTCCTAGAAGCGTAGTACAGTCAAGTGCAAAATAAGTATCTATTCGAACTACTCATAAATGTTACTAAGTACGGCCTTGTTGCGTCGGAACAAGAGTCTGTGGTACTTATTTTTGAAACTTTGAATAAGTTCATATTTTTACACTTGACTGTACATCGCCCATATATGAAATAGTTAAAACACAAGAGATGGTTTTTGTATTAAGAACTCAGACTTGATGCCTTGTTTTGCTGTCTTCCTCCGTGGTCTTCCTTTAGGTACTTATCTGAACTAATGGTACTCCCACATTGGCTGTTACAAAAGTTCTATAACGTTATAAAACATTTATTTTATAACATTTGCATAACAAATTTTAACAAAACAAATGTTATACATTCTTATAATAATATTAAAATCAGTTATTGCCACAGAAATAAGACAGGGCTACACAGATAAAAAACAATTACACATAATTAACATGTTATATGGTGTTATATAACCTATTATATTTAGTTTTTTTTTATAAGTAAACTAAATTTTTATACCAATGTGGGAGCGCTTAAACCATCTAATAAGTTGTAACAAAAGTTATAAAGTGTTAGTCAAAGTTATCGTGTTTTATAACATTTATAACAGCCATTTCATTTAATTTTATTTCCAATGTCGGAGCACCCTAATAATATAATTGAAAGCGTTGATTTAATATCTTTAACATCTTACATAATTTGAACTAGATGAGTTTAGATCTCAACAAAATCTGTTTTTAGGGTTCCGTACCTCAAAAGAGGAAACCCTTATTTATAGGATTACTTTACTCCCCGTCTGCTTGTCTGTCCGTCCGACTTTAGTAGTGTCTCAAGACCGCTTTTCTAAGGAACGCTAACGTACTTTTTTATATGTACTATGGCCTGCAAAAGTCGATGGACAATTCCAAAACATAATCGTCTGACGCGAGAAACGGCGCCATCTATGTGTTTGAAGTGTATTAGCGGTATTTACTTATTTACTAACTTAGTTAGTTTATTGAGATCTCACTAGACGGCGCTGGCGCTGACCTTAAAAAAAATATTTTATATTCATGTTAGAAATTTGGTATTTCGCTGCCGTAGTAACTAAATTATGTTCCTGCCTGGGTAGGACTCCGTGGGGTGATACCGCGAATCGCGTAACGACATTTTCTGTCTCTTTCGTACTTGTCGTAAGAGAAGGAGAATATTATTATTCGCATTACTATCGTTTCTTGTCCTTCAAATATTACAACGATAAATTCTTTGGTGTGTGTGAAGTTCCCAATCCGCACTGGGCCCGCGTGGGAACTACGGCCCAAGCCCTCTTATTCTGAGAGGAGGCCTGTGACCAGCAGTGGGACGTGTATCTATAGGCTGGGATGCTGATGATAATGAAATTCTTTATTTACGAAGACCCATGTTGCGAATTAGTGTCAACTTTAGTAATCTCCAAATCTAACAGTAAATTTACAAAAACACAAACTCAATATTATCGCCTGGTGGGATTTGAACTCGTGACATACGAACGAAGAACGAAGTTCACAACCACTTGACCATATTACTGTTATCTTAAGCGATGAAAATCGGATCTATATCGGGTCGCCTTAAAATTAATCGGTAAGTCATGCGTGTTTAACGAAACTTAAAGAGGGTAGACTGAAGATCTTCAAAATACCAGGCTAAGTTTTTATTACAAAGATTTTACTACTTGTTCAGCTGCTTGCAACATCGTTTGATCGTCTCTTTCAAGTTGAATCTGCTTATTATCGTAATTATTCTTTAAAATGAGTTCTCATCGCAATATTGAAATGGTTAAAAGGTGTGAAATTATTAATTTATATGAAGAAGGAAAAATTGACGGAAATTTCTAGAGAAATTGGAGTTAATGTGAGTTTTTTTTTGTTTACGTTCATCCTACCAACTTCTTCATTAAATTGATATCTATGTTATATTATTTTATGTTTATTTATATTGTTACAGATAAAAACAGTTATATTATGGGTACGACGATATCAAGACGAAGGATCATTGCTGCATCGTCAAAGATCGGGTAGACCACGACTCATAGATGCGCCGCAGCGCCAGCTATGATGTGGCCCACTGTTAGAGTTGTCTATCCAGAAGAACAAGTGCCGTGCATAACGTTCGTGCAAGATAACAATACACCGGTCGCGTATTACGCAAGACTGGTTTGATCAACGCAAAAATAATATTAAAGTCGTTCCTTGGCCTGCCAGATCACCGGATTTAAATCCCATTGAAAAATTATGAGGTGGTATAACCATGTCCAAAGTTGGGATTACAAAAATAAGCGAACTCCGGAAACGTTAGAAGTTAGAAGCCCACTGTGTAATAATAAGGGACAGTATTCTCGGCTCTAAATGTGTGAAAATCTAGTTGCATCGATGCGATTTTTTTTGCAAGCAGTTATCGACAATCATGGTGGTTACACCAGTTATTAAAATAAAATTGATAGTTACGTGTAGACCGGGTTATATACTTACACAATTATGTTATAATAAAATATATAAGGTGCGGATATTTTCAGGGTATGTAATTAATAACCTAAGAATTAATTATACACATAAATTATTCAAGTATTGTGTGGTAATATTTTTTTGCTTCATACAAAAATACCATTCCGTCCAAAAATAATCATCCTCGCATTAACATTAACTGTATTTTTTTATTTACTTTAATTGAAACCAATTAACGACGATGCAAATAATCGATCCTCAAAATATCCGCATCTGATTTTCTAGCACACTGTATTATATAAACCAAAATATTTATCTTTATTTGTGATCCTGTAGGTATCACTTTGTTATGAAAAGTAATTATTTTATTATTATGAACAAAACATTTAATTATACCTTGATAGTTTTGTTTACTTATGTGAGATAAGTATGAAAGTTCAATATATGACTGTAATCTTATTATAACTGTCAGTAACACATTACACACTACAGTGGATCTACGCCATCAATTATTGATAAGTAAATGTTTAAAACTGGAAAACTTCAATCAATATAATTTATAACGCGTACGAGTCTTATGATAACCCGGTCTCAGGTATAATTTACTTTCAAATACTATTTTTTTATTGGGGTTCAGCTTCAATCCTCTTTCCAGAATCGGAAATGAATACTTAAGCTAATAATACCTCAATAAAATGTTAAAATACAACTTTTGGTCAGGTGCTAATTAAATAACTGAAAACCTCACACGACACCCAGAAAATATTTTTTCATTTTATTTTAAGTTAGTTGTTTGCGTTTATTTTTGAATATCTTCATTATTTCCTAAAATAATTGTATGTTTTACGTAATCAGTAATTCTACTTCATTTCTAACTTTACGGTCGTAATTTTTAATTCCAGATTTAGAAGAAAGCCAAACTGACGCAAAACGGCCAGTATTAAATTATCTAAAGGGTATGAAACATCCCTAAAACATTTAATTGGCGTATGCATTCGTAATATTTAGACTGGGCACAGTAAAAAAAGGATTTAAAAACTCAAACACTACCTGATTTACAACATAGTGTAATCGATTCTACTCTGGATTCTGAGCAAACTTCTTTCTGGTTTTCAGTTATTTAATGAATATTATATAGTATAACATTAATAATTGCGTCAATATTTAATGAATATAAATATTGTTTTAGGAATAAATTTTTTATGTTTCAAACTTCAAAACGTGTATTATTTCTGTTGCAACGTGATCCTTTTTTAGAGTATTTTTTTAAATTTCCATTTCAGTTATCTACAAAATTTAAATAGAAAGTTATAAATAAAAAATAAGAACAAAAAAACAATTCTGATATGTAGGATACGAACTCATGATCATTTACGATTTTAAGTAAGCAGCCGATCAACTCAGCTATCGGCACATTGCTGTTATGTGGATAAAATATCGATCATATCATAATAACTGTTTAACAGCGCCATCTAGTTCATTTCTTGTGAACACCTAACAAAATCGCCAACTCTCGTGTTCAAACGATTATAGAACGTAAGGTGTCCATCCACTTATGCAGGCCAGTACATTAGAAATGAGTTAATATATTTGTGCGTACAGCATTTTGGCAACTAATTAATCAAACTCGTAATCACTTTTAGAAACATCTCGTTAAATGTAATAGCACTAAATTTATTTAATGATAATGGTTATTTAACGCATTTCAGAAAATTTGTTTTATAAATTCAATGGTAGATAAATACCTAAAGTGATTTGACTTCTCTTTAGTCATTATCTGTTACTATGATCTAAAATAGATGAATTACAATCTCGTCACGCATCTCAAGCTAATTTATTGTGCTAACCATAGGTATTGCCACGAGAGTTGAAGTGAATGATTACGCACACAGCTACATGAAGAACTGATAAAAGTAGAATGAATAAAATGAATGAGTGAATGTCAAAAACGCGCTGCCATTACATGTAATGTGTGTGTTAACAATAATAAACAGCCTATCGTCTTGTTTTTCAGGTAAATCGGTGGCTGGAAAATAACGAAAACTTCATAGGTCGACCTCCAGCTGAGCTTCACATCATGTCTGAGCTAAATGAACTGAAATTCAACAGAAACCGGCAGCGCCATCCAGCAATGCCTGTATATTTTCCAGTCAGATCCATCAGACTAGCTGATCAAACTGTTTCACCAGCACCCACTTTCACAATACCGCTTAGGCAATCCTATGATGAGATTGCTACGGGGCCGAATGAAACACAAACTTCTTTTAATACACATCAAGTCCAGAATCATAAATCCCCGCAATCAGAGATACAAATCCCGACTCAGTATACACAAACAGTATATGAACCACCAGTGACAGGGACAAATCCGCAACAGGATAAACACACAGTTGTATGTCTCTTCTAACGCCGATATTTTTTTAGATGGGGATCTAAACGTCATTAAGAAAACGACGATGCTCAGTACAAAGATATTGAGAGGAAGTTTTTCAAAACTGGTATCTTATTCATTTTACATATTGAATAATATGCTGCCCTTATTTGGTTTTTACTCTTTGATGTCGCTTCTACAGGACTCAGTTTTTTGAAGAAATGAGTCAAATAATAATATTTAATATGGTTTTGTCGCTCGGTTTATGAGACCCATACATAAATGTTTTTAAACTTGTGACTTTCGATAAATTGAGCGCATTTTTGATACAATATTATATACCTACCTGGTATTATACGTTTAACCTGTCCTCTCTCAGAGGCACAAATTTGTGCCCAAATTCCTTTGATCCTGTTATCCTGGGAGATGACAGATCAATTATGTATACCGATTTTAATTATATTGTTTTAATGACTTATAAAAAATACTATAATTACGTAGATTTTACAATTAAACACAATGAATGTAATGAAATTTTTAGTGCATCAGAAGTACTTGTAGGTTAATAATAGGAACAAGAACTTGCCAGCCTCGTATACCTATACCCATGTCTATACATAGGTACTCGGGCTGCAAGCCTTTCTTTCCCGGCCTCTGCAGTAATGTACCTACTATTGCTTGACTGTAAAAAACAAAACATTCTTTGTTTTCCTCACTTATACTGCAAGATATTATTTATTTCATAACAAAATAATTAAATTTGCTTAATATGCATTATTATTAATTAAGTACCGATTTACTGTTACGATCTGCTTTTAATATGTATGCATAACGGTTTTTGATACTAATAACATAATAGAAATAGAATGGACTAGTAATACTAGTACATTAGGTATTTACTTAATTTAGGTTCATGCTTTGTATATTTGTGCCTATGACATACGGTGTATATTATTTTTATAACAACTGTAGCTCTTAATTAAGTAATTATGGTGACTTTTTTATTCATTTATAATTTATTGACAGTGTACATAACAATCACAAAATGTAAACTAAGAAAATGAAAAAAACCATTGCATTCATCATCATCACCTGGAACACGTCCACTGCTGCCACTTGCATCCACCGGTTTCCCTCCACTCTCACGATGTCGTCAGTCCACCTGGTTAGGCCTGCCAACGCTTCGTCTTCCGGTTCGCGGTCGCCACTCGAGGACTTTTCTCCCCCAACGGTTATCTGTTCTTCGAGCGATGTGGCCATGCATGTGTGTGTGCGTGCATGTGTGGATTTCATTAATTTATCTAATACAAAATAAAAATGCCTTAAAACAAATATTTTAGTTTTCATTAAAAAAAATACGTTGTAATCGATACCTACAGTTTATTCTCGGTGCACGTATAAATTAGTCAAAATTTGCTTAAAATCAGCAAATAAATATTTTATTTAGTTGCAGATATTGTGATAATATTTTCTTTATTTATTTGGTAAGAAACAAACAGTCATACAGATAAATAAAAGCAATTTACATTATGGGTTATAAACCAGACCTATAGTTTCCTTAATTAACAAAAGATAAACGTGGCTAGATACATTTAGAACAGATGTAGTTAAAAAGATGTAGTTGGGCGTTTTATTTAAACATGTACTTACCTAGCAACGGTGTAAAGTTAAAAGTTGTCAGTTTTGTGTCGATTTTCCCCTACAGTTAATATGGAATAAAACGTCACAAAACTGACATTATTTAACTTTTCCTTAACTATGTCGTTGCTAGGTGGTCATTTTTACTAAAACTTGTACCTACCTAGCAACGGTTTAGGAAAAGTTAAATATTGACAGTTTTGTGACGTTTTATTCCATACTAGATTTTACCCGCGGCTTCGCTCGCGTTAACCATTAACATTTCAAAGAAGCAAGCAATCAAGCAAGCAAGCCAGCAAGCATGCAAGTGAGCATGCAAGCAAGCATGCAAGCAAGCATGTATTTATGCAAGGAATAGTGCAAGCAATCATGCATTCGAGCATGCAAGCAAACATGCATTCAAAGCTGCATTCTAGCATGCAAGCAAGCATGCAAGCGAGCATGTAAGGAAGCATGTAATTATGCAAGGAATAGTGCAAGCAAGCATGCATTCGAGCAAGCAAGCAAGCATGCATTGAAAGCTGCATTCTAGCATGCAAGCAAGCATGTAAGTATGTAAGGAATAGTGCAAGCAAGCATGCATTCGAGCATGCAAGCAAACATGCATTCAAGCATGCAAGCAAGCGTGCAAGTAAGCATGCAAGTCAGCATGCAAGCAAGCATGCAAGTGAGCATGTAAGGAAGCATGTAATTATGCAAGGAATAGTGCAAGCAATCATGCATTCGAGCATGCAAGCAAACATGCATTAAAGCATGCAGCAAGCATGCAAGCAAGCGTGCAAGTAAGCATGCATGTCAGCATGCAAGCAAGTATGCAAGTAAGCATGTAAGGAAGCATGTAATTATGCAAGGAATAGTGCAAGCAAGCATGAATTCGAGCATGCATTCAAAGCTGCATTCAAGCATGCAAGCAAGCATGTAATTTTGCATGAAATAGTAATCATGCAAGCAAGCAAGCAATCATGTAAGTAAGCATGCAAGCAAGCATGCAAGCAAGCATGAAACTGAGCATGTAAGTAAGCATGTAATCATGCAAGGAATGTTTCAAGCTCTGCTGCAAGCAAGCATGCATTCAAATCTGCATTCAAGCATGAAAGTAAGCAAGCATGCAAGCAAGCATGCAAGCAAGCATGCAAGCAAGCATGCAAGCAAGCATGCAAGCAAGCATGCAAGCAAGCATGCAAGCAAGCATGCAAGAAAGCATGCAAGCAAGCAAACAAACGTGCAAGCAGGCATGCAAGCAGGCAAACAAATATGCAAGCAGGCATGCAAGTGAGCATGTAAGCAAGCATGTAATTATGCAAGGAATAGTGCAAGCAAGCATGCATTCGAGCATGCATTCAAGCATGTAAGCAAGCATGAAATTTTGCAAGAAATAGTGCTCGTAGTAAGCATGCATTCAAGCCTGCATTCAGGCATGCAAGCAGGCATGCAAGCAAGCATGCAAGCAAGCATGCATTCAATCATGCAAGCAAGCGTGGAAGCAATCGTGTAAGCAAGCATGTGATTATGCAAGAAATGGTGCAGCAAGCAAGCAAGCAAGCAAGCAAGCATGCTTTGTGTTAAAAAGCAAGCAAGCAAGCGTGGAAGCAATCGTGTAAGTAAGCATGTAATTATGCAAGGAATGTTTCAAGCTCTGCTGCAAGCAAGCATGCATTCAAATCTGCATTCAAGCATGCAAGCAAGCAATCATGCAAGCATGCAAGCAAGCAAACAAACGTGCAAGCAGGCGTGCAAGCAGGCAAACAAATATGCAAGCAGGCATGCAAGCAGGCATGCAAGTGAGCATGTAAGCAAGCATGTAATTATGCAAGGAATAGTGCAAGCAAGCATGCATTCGAGCATGCAAGCAAGCATGCAAGCAAGCATGCATTCAATCATGCAAGCAAGCGTGGAAGCAATCGTGTAAGCAAGCATGTGATTATGCAAGAAATGGTGCAGCAAGCAAGCAAGCAAGCATGCTTTTTAACACATTATTAAAAAAACGCTCGTGTAATGTGCTTTCATAGTCTATGTAGAGAGTCAGCTCAGCGGTTAGAATACAAAAACAAACTTTTGGTCATCCCTTGGGAATGGCAATTTTTTTCGGGATAAAAAATATCCTATTATTTATTCTGGACCTCTAATATGACGTATGCAAAATTTCATAGGAATCGGTGCAGTAGTTACGGCGTGAAAACGTAACAAACAAACAAACAAACAAACAAACTCACTTTCCCCTTTATAATAGTATATAAGGATAAGGATAAGGATAAGGATAAGGATTAACTGAAGGGGAAAATCGTCACAAAACTGACAACTTTTAACTTTACGCCGTTGCTAGGTACATGTTTGAATGAAAATGCCCAGGTACATGTTTTAGTGCAAATGCCCAGTTATCAAAATACCAGGACAGTCAACAAATCCGATCACCAGGCAACCGCGGAACCCTACCATAGCAGGTTAGTTTAATTCATTTCATGAAAGACGTGAATGTTACAATGCCCAGAAATCGAACTATACACAGATATCTCAAAGTAAAATAGGTAATTACAGTCAAGTGTAAAAATATAAACTTATTCAAAGTTTCAAAAATAAGCACCACAGACTTATTCCGACGCAATGAGGCCGTAGTACCATATTTTATATTTTATTAGTTTTTAGTGGTTCGAATAGATACTTATTTTTGTACTTGACTGTACTAAGTTTATTAAATTTATGTATTTATAAAGAAAAAGAACGCTAGCGTATTTAGCGTATGACGTCACAGACCGTACCATGACGAAAAACTACGGCATCGAAAGAAGTGTTTTAAAAGATATACACAGATTTTTCATACAATATTAGTACCTCTATAAATTAAATTTTCAATCAATTTGTTTTCTTTGCTAAACATTAGTTGTGCATCTGGGTGGTCTTTGATAATAAATGGTATGGCAAATTCAGGAGTTGACAAAATATCATATTGCATAGCACCATAAATTAATATGACTTATGAGAGAGTGACAAAACAGACCCTTCACGTACGCTAACCCTCAAATGCTTCCCTTCTTAGGTAATTTCGTTTCCGACCCGTTACATGTCCCACTGCTGGACAAACCCCCTAGACACCCTTTCACGTTAAAACGGCCTTACATAGACTAAAGGCCGTATTGTCTAAAACCGAGTTTAAACTTGCAAGAAAAAGCCTGCAAGTTGCATTACATTGCGAGGCCGTAAAGCCAACGAGTTTGTAGTGGGCAATCGAGCGCCGCAATATAATGCAACTTGCACGATTTTTCTTGCAAGTCTAAACTCGGCCTAAGGGAAAGAGAGGCATAATTTTCGAACACGAATACGTTCGCGATCACATTCACCATCTCTTTCTTCCCTCATCTTATGCCGTGTGCCAGAAAGAAGTGACGAAAACGATTGTGGTTCCGAGTGCGGTAGACAATAAAGCTTCAGGTTTAGCTACGTTATTCCGAGTTAACTGATAACCCAGGGTTAATTGATGTCAAAATGTATGAAACTATCACTGAACTAAAATAATTTTCTTGCTCACCCGCGACCTTAACTAAACTATACCCCTGATCCAGAATACATTTAAACAAACAATACATTTTGTTCTACCTTAGACTATGCCAGTAGCCCTAAAAAGGCTTTTCATTGGTCCAATCAGTTTCTATTCTAAAATAATTCTTCAATTATTCATTCATCTTTCACACAAATTACCAATCGATATTTTATCACCCAATCGTACTTAAATCGTTCGACAAAGGGCCGTAAAGGCATCGATAATAGATTGGTAGTTATTCTCCTTAGGCGGCACGTAAAATTTTAATAGCATCCTTATATTTTATGGGCCAAGCGTTTTGATTAAGTACTAAATCTAAATTATATTAATCAGTTCAATTGTTTGTCGCGTGATATTAGAAAGTATTTTTATTAGCAGAGATCGTAAACTAGGCCATCCACAGCAAATTTGACCATTTTTAGCACTCCTTCGTCACATGTGATGCTATGAAATTTGCAATTATTCTGCTCCTGTGTCACAAACTGCCTGACCACTACCTCCCCCCCTCCCCTTCTTAATTTGGAATGGGGTCGGGGATGATTATTTCTATGAAAAATTTAAATGTTTGTTCCCGAGTTTTGGATGTTTATGAATTGAGTAAAAATATTTTGACTTAAAAGACCACATCTAGTTTTTGCCTTTAGAATCAAATGTGCCCAACGTTGGGCTGCAGTTTAAATCATCATTAAACTTAATAGTCCATAACTTGCTTTAATAATGTTAATTAGAACGTAAAATAATATCCATTTATTTTAACGAGCACTAGCAAAAGTAATGAGTTTTAAATTATTAATGCAAATCATCATTAAAGCAGGATTCATTACACTCCATAGTTTTTAATCTTTCTTATAATCTAAATTCTTGACCGTCACCAAACAAAAATAAACAATCTAGTAGATAAATTAATGGAGTTATTTTAGAGCTGGGTCATTCGTAACGCATTTTCGTTGATCAATCAAAAGAAGTCTACTGCTGAACATATTATGCCTCACCCAACTGACAGTTTAAGCCGAATGAAATTTACAAATTCTTAGTTTCAGTAAAGTCGACGGCCAACGCTTGTCGGAACCAAAACCTGGCTATTTTCTTGGCCGAAATCATAAACAAAACCGAACTTTCGCTCATTCTCTAAGAGACATAAGTTAGTAAAAATCTTTATTTGTAAACAAAATAATGTTACACATACAACACACAGTCCATACAAACTAATACAAGTTTTTTTTTTTTTTTTATTCGACTGGATGGCAAACGAGCAAGTGGGTCTCCTGATGGTAAGAGATCACCACCGCCCATAAACATCTGCAACACCAGGGGTATTGCAGATGCGTTGCCAACCTAGAGGCCTAAGTTTAACGTGCACTACGAACGACTCCACAAACACACAAAACAACGATAGGAAAAAGAATATAATATTTTTCTAAGATTTAAGTAATTTAATTTATTAATTTATATTAATATAAAGAAGAATCTCCTTTTAATAATGGATCCAACCTGTTCACAAAATATTGGTTAAGTTTTCGTTTGATATTTTTCTCATTTAACATAGTTTTAATCTCCAGAGGAAACTCATTAAAAAGAAAAGGAATCTTGTAATCGAGACGCTGGGCCCAATACAAGTTCTGGTAACGCGGAGTACTGATAAACTTCTTCTGACTTCGACTCGTATTTTTGTCATTAAGGAAAGTGGAGACTTTTACGATTCCATCATTAAATAAATTTTACACCAGAATGGCGTGCTTAACAATGAAACATGAAATTTAGCACGGACATACCTACTTCTAACAACGAACATGAAAATAATTATATAGTTTGCTCTATAGAAATCTTCGTGGAAATTTAGTAAAATTTCAAAATATTATCAACATGAGCAAAGTAGCGCGCAAACGCTAGTAAAACATACTTTTTACAAACGCCTATTCCTTAGCTAATTTAAACCCAGTTTTTCGAGTTAAATTGAATCAGTCCCAATCTAAGGAGTTGTAAATAATTTATTCGGTCTGCATTTACCCGTTTTAATGGGATTATCCGGGTACGCCATTCGCAATTGCCCGCGTAAGCCAGGTAAATAAGTTTGAGAGTAAGGGGACACCCAATGGAAGCTTGGAAATGAATGGGTTGAGTCTGTATAAAGGTACAGTCAAGGGCAAAGATATCGACACGGCCAAAGTTGCAAAAATAAGTATACACTGCCTTAATGTTAAGTGCATAAAGTCGTGTAAACATATTTTTGTAACTTTGGCCGTGTCGATATCTTTGCCCTTGACTGTACTGTACGTTTGCAAACCACATTGTAAAAAAAACTAGGATTTAAAGCTGTAATCATCATCATCATCATCAGCTGGAAGAAGTCCTCTGCTGAACAAAAGCCTCCTTAGAGCGCCACGATGAACGACAACTCTCCACTTGGATCCACCGGTTGCCCGCAACTCTCACGATATCGTCAGTCCGGTATCTCTCCTTTTCGCAGAATTATTGTTTGCCAAATGTTTCATTTCCCAACTCTCAATTTTCTCCGAAACCAAAAATTGTTATCAGTATGTAAAGCATAAGAATGCTTTTATACTCGTAGAACACAGTTAGGTTGGGTTAGGTTTGTTTTATGAAAGTTCCGAAAAAAAATATAGTTCCAGAGAAAATCCTGAGTTCGGGCATTCCCCAAATTAAATATTTGGGAATCGTGAGTTGGGAAAAGGCAGAGAACCCGTCAGTCCACCTAGTGGGAGGCCTGCAGGGCTACTACGAAACTCGAAACTCGAAGTTCGTATCGTACCGTCCCTGTTGCTCTCGTATTAAATAGTATAAGTGTGAGAGGGACCGCACGACACGAACTTCGAGTTTCGTAGTAGCCCTGCTGCCAACGCTTCGTTTCCCGGTTTGTGATCGCCACTCGAGCTGGAATAACTTGACCAAATTAGAAAAAATTAAAATCCCCGACATAGTCATTGTAAAGCCGAGTTCAGACTTTGAAGAAAACTCGTGCAAATTGCATTTCATTACGTCAGTCGATTGACCACTACAAACTCGTTGGCTGTACGGCCTCGCAATGTAATGCAACTGATGTGTAATGAACGATTTTTCTTGCAAATCTAAACTCGGCCTTAAGTTTCATGACTTAAAAAAACATTTGAACCGATTTGAATGAAACAAAGCCAAGCATTAATTATTTAAGTTGAATTCTTAAAAAAAATGCGTTGGCATCGCTCAATGAGGGCTATCGTTTTTTGTCTCACTAGATGGCGCACTGTTGCGTGAGGTTTTTAAGTATGGCTTTCAAAGTCTGTTATTACGGGCGTGAAAACAAATTTTAGATTAAAATCATATTTAATACACCTTAAAACCGTGCCATAAAAATATCGAGCATGCCACAGTGTTGCATAGTCCCCGTTTTGTTCGGAAAAAAGGGAGGACAAAGGTTTCCGAAAGACAAAACTGTCTCAAAACACAAACATTCATTGCCCCATAACGCATATTTGCCATAAATTAATTTCAGATATGCAAATATCACAAAATTATTCTAATTATAATAAACCCGTAACTCACCCCAAAAACTATGAGATTTGACATTTCGGAGACCTCACGCTTCTACACTAGCGCCTTCTAGTGGCGAATTCATACGCGATAGTCCTCATTCGTTGAGACCTACGATGCCACAAACCGGACAGACAGACAGACAGAGGCGTCAAACGTATATAACCCCTTTTTGTGAGAGGTTAAAAACTAGACGCAAACAGAGTAACAATTTTGAATTCGTGATCATTCCAGCCTTTATACGTCCCACTGCTTCAAGCTTCCTCTCAGCATGAGAGGGCTTGGTTCGTAGTTCCCACACGGGCCCAGTGCGGATTGAGAGCTTCACACATGCCATTGAATTTGTTTCGTAGGTTTCTGAACATTCCTCGCGACGTTTTCCTTCACAGTAATGCTCGTGGTAAATTTCAAATGTGACGCACATGAATTTCGTAAAACTCAGCGGTGCGAGCCGGGGTTTGAACCCACGACCCTCTGCTTGAGAGGCGATAGGTCAAACCACTAGGCCAACCTTTGTACATATACACCGTAAAAATTATGGTTTTTATAATATTTCACCTTACTTAATTCAGCCCGCTTACTTTGATCACTACACTAACAGAT
>NC_133488.1:3198382-3199378 GCF_025370935.1 Choristoneura fumiferana | reverse complement strand
GCTAGATTTATGTTATGGTTGGTTGCGCTAAGGCATTTTCGACGTTGCACAAAAATGAGGGGTGGTATAAAGCTTTTGAAGGATGAGTCAATAAAAACCAGCCAAGACGAATCGAGCTTGTTTATTTCAACGACTTCAAAAAAGGAGGAGGTTCTCCATTCGTCTGTATGTTATTTTCTCTTTAAATTAAAAATTTAAAAAAAATATGTACACGCAATCTTCGAATGGCTATTTTTGTTACCTCGTAATTATTTTTTTTGTGTTGCAATTGTGTGTGTGTTATTCTTTCTTATATAAATTTTTATGAATAATTAATTTGAATTTGTTTATCAGGGGATGTTTGTATGAAAAAATATTACAAAAATTCAGGATTTTAATACGCACTCGTTTACCATAATTCCTTTTTTTTTATTGCACAACAAATGTGCTATTACGAAAAGCCATAAACATATTCTGCACACAGCACGTTTTAGTACATTGTGCTTAAGGGCGGTAAATAAGGAATTACGACGAGAGTCTATTAGAAGCCCGAAGTCGAAGATTCTATGTCGGTCCGTGCGACTACATGTTTTTCATCAGCATTTGGCGAGTAAAATTTTATATTTCTAAAATAAAAATATAATTGTTCCAAATATTGGCGATACCTTAGGCTGCGCTCTTGGGCAGCGCCGCCTCCGCATGCCTGAGCGCGTGTGCATGTGGTCCTGTGTACGCCATGCGCAGCAGCATCAGTACGGGCAGGATTCATTTACCGACCTTGGGCTTCTGACAAGACAATTTAGTACGGCATGATCATTTACCGACCACGGGTTTTCATGACAAGCACATTAAGGTCGAGGGTTTATTTGGGGGTTGCAACCAAGGTAGCCTGCATGTTTCGACACTGTTTACGAGCAAGTGTGATGAAAAATATTTTTCATCGTCCCTTTAAAACGTCTAACCTAAACCAGCAAAGTGGCGTGTTTGGGGATGAGCTAATTACTTTAAAAACGGCCC
>NC_133488.1:3196626-3198282 GCF_025370935.1 Choristoneura fumiferana | reverse complement strand
CTGGTGATCGGTTTTGACATTTGGCTTGGCTAAAAAAGATTCTGATGTAATAAGAATCTCTTCTTTTTCGAGTTGGTTAGAATAAAGATCAAGTCGTGCTTCACTAAAACTCTCCATTGGAATAAATTTTAGTCCAGTGGTCCAGTGATGGTGTAGTGGTATAGCACGTGGCACGGAATGCTGAGGACCTGGGTTCGATTCCCAGCACTGGTCTTATTTTTTTGGTTTTCTATGCATCTGTATTTCAGTTTGTATTTTTGATATGGGTTTTACGGGATGACCGTAAAAGTAACAAAAATTTGGAATTGAAATAAAAAATACAAGAAGATTCTAAAAACCAACCTTAATAAATTTAAGGTTATTAGTTTACTTTTAATTTGGTGCAATATTTATTTTGTGTCATATGTAATATGTTACCGTAATAGAGGCAGACCGAAGAGGAGATGGAGGGACGACTTAGATGCCTATAATGTGGGATGGCGGGAGCTCGCCTTTGATAGGCAGGAGTGAAAGCAACAGAGGAGAGGCCTTTGCTCAGCAGTGGGACACAAAATACGCTAAAAAAAAAAATGTAATATGTTTAAGTTGCTAATCGGCACTGCCCAAAATATTGAGGGGGAGGATTATATTTTTATACTAACAATAGTGGGTATGAAATAAAAGCTAATAATTATAACATTCCAAATATATGTGTGCCTTATAATTTACCACTTTTAACCTGCCAATTTTGAAGGAGCATAAAAAACATGAAAATAAATCTAAGCACGATTGCCTAAAAAACTAAAAAGGAAAAACTAGTATAGTACTTAACTGAAGTCTACAACTCTGTTAAGAAGCATAAACTATAACAATCGGATCCTTTAAAGGGGATTTTTGACTGCGTCACGATTTTAATGGGTCCCTACTACTAAAGTTTAAATTACTTAACAGGGTTCCAGACTATCTACACATTTTTTTTCATTTTAGTTTTATTTTAAATTTTAAGTACTCCTATTATCCTATCCTACTAATATTATAAATGTGAAAGTTGTGAGTGAGTGAGTGAGTGAGTATGTTTGTTACTTTTTCACGCTTAAACGGCTGGACGATTTGGGGATGAAAATTTGGCGGAGGGGAAGTTATTTTATAATCTGCATAAAACATAGGATACTTTTTATCTCGATATTCCCACGGGATAGGATAAAATCTTGGAAATAACAACCGCTAGGCTTAGAGTCATGAAATTTGGTATGTAGGTAGTTGGATGTCTGGAATAAAACATAGTTGACTTTTGACCCGATATTCCCACGGGATACTTAGGGATAAAATCTTGAAATAAACAACCGCTGGGCTTTGAGCATGAAATTTAGTATGTAGGTACTGGACCTTTGGAATAACACATAGGCTACTTTTTATTCCGATATTCCCACGGGATAGGGATAAATCTCGAAATAACAACCGCTGGGCTTAGAGTCATGAAATTTGGTATGTAGGTAGTTGGACGTCTGGAATAACACATAGGCAATTTTTTGACTCGATATCCCACGGATACCTAGGGTAAAATCTTGAAATAACAACCGCTGGGCTTAGAAGCCATGAAATTTAGTGTGTAGGTAGCTGAACCTCTGAAATAACACATAGGCTACTACTTATTTCGAATTCCCACGGGATAGGGAT
>NC_133488.1:3176998-3196538 GCF_025370935.1 Choristoneura fumiferana | reverse complement strand
TCTAGATAACTCGGGATCCCTACTAACGAGTACACTATCATTGTATAAATTATCTCGTATTTTATAACGTTTTAAAACTTTTCATGATTTTCACTCATAGATTTTTCACTCTGAGGTCAAGGAAATATTACAGCTGTTAAAAATCACCAGCCATAGCCGAGCATTTGTTGGAGTCAGGACCAAACCACTGGATCTTCAATCCCAAAATTCTGTCCACGGAACGTCATTTCTAGATGAAACAGGTTGAATTTCGATATGGTTTCACGGGATACCCGTAAAAGTAACAAATTTGGAGTTGAAATAAAAAATACAAAAAGACTCCAAAAACCAATCATAATTTGATTGCTTAGTAGCACATCTCTTGTCTGAATGAGCGGTTGGTTCCGAACGAGTGTGAAGTCTCTCGATGAGAGCGGAACATAGATGTCGCTAGTGCTGCTGCATAAGTAGCGTAGTAGAAATAAGCAACCTGAGATATGTATGCATAGGGAAAAATTCGTGTCAGATTCCTGTCCAGCGGTGGTGTGGGGGTTATAACACGCAGCACGGATTGCTAAGGACCTGGGTTCGATTCCCAGCGCTGGTCTCTTTTTCTGGTTTTTCTGTGCATCCATGTCTCAGTTTGTATTTTCGATATAAAAATTTCAACCGGGACGATGGATATAAGCTTTCATCTTCGTAGAATCCTGTTATTAATAAGTGTCAGCGTCGGGATGAATGTTCTGAGCAGCGGTGTGTAGGTAGAGCATGCGATAAAAACGGTGCGCATACGGTGCGTCACTGCGATTCCGTGCCGTCACCGTTTTTTAAGCTGCGTTGTGTCGACATCTATGTACACGACATTAAACTGGCATTCCGAACAAAACGCGCGGCGCATCAATCATCAATATTACTTTGACACAACCCCTGTCACGGACGTCAGCAAACTACAGTGAACTTTCACAAAACCGCGCTGTGAACTAATTTTGTGCGCCGTTGATTTAAGAAACGCGCAATCTAGTGCATAGATTATCTTACTAGCTTCTGCCCGCGACTTCGTCCGCTTGAAATAGTAATTTTGGGAAGTATTTAATTTATATAGGATACCTTTTCTGCCAATAATAGTACATAGAAACTTCTACGGTTTACGAAAATAACCTATTTTAGTACATTGCTACATATAAACTATTTTTTTTTGTTCTTCCATACATCCATCCATCCGATGTTCTTTGGTAAACATAAATATTTTGCGGGTAGCCATATTTTAGCAATACGACGTGTATTTCTACCCTGCCAACACAAAAGGACTAATTCTTCATAGTGAACTATTGACACCTTACGTCCTTTATTGCAAGTCAAGGCATTTTTACTAAGCATAGCTACACATATTTCCGATAAATATACTTATACGTAGTAACTTTTTGGAATTCCTTAAGAACTTTCATCCCCATATTTTCAAGTAAATAGGTCGAAATTTGAAAGCGCCAGATCAAATGTTTTTAGGGTTCCGTACCTTAAAAGGAAAAATGGAACCCTTGTAGGATTACTTTGCTGTCCGTCTGTCTGTCAAGACCCTTTATCTCGTAAACGCGCGGAGTAAGGTATATATCGAGTTGAAATTAAAATCCTAAACTCAGGTCAATAGTCCCGAAAGCTGTGAAAAAATCACACCTCTAAGTCAAGGCAATCAAAAGCTACAGTCGTTAAAAAGGTGTTTCCATACAAATTGCCTCAACAGAAAAAGTTATAGGGTAGGTACTTCCGGCTGTCCTAGAAACTTGAAATTTTGCATAAAGGTAGCTCTTATAGCACAATAAATAAGAAAAATCTGAAAATCATAATTTTTTAATGTCTGACTGTCTATGTGAATAAGCCATCTAAAATGACCCCACATTGCGTACATTTTGCTTATGAGCTTAAAAGGCTCTGCTAACACTGCACCATCCCCTCTGCTAACATCCCCTCGCAGGTAACATTTTCAAAAACGCTTAAACAAATATCTATTTATTTCTTATAAGTAGCCCAATGCCAAGTTTCATAAAGAACCATCGATTTATCTTCGACAATAACGATCTTCCATATAAAGTTTCATCCCCTATTTCACCCCTCACAGGAAGAATTTTTAAAAACGCGCGAACAAATATGTATTTATCTCTTATCACGTGCCCAAATACCAAGTTTCATAAAGAACCATCGATTTATCTTCGACAATGACGATCTTCCATACAAACTTTCATCCCCTATTTCACCCCCTCACAGGAAGAATTTAAAAAAACGTGCGAACAAATATCTATTTATCTCTTTTCACGTGCCGAAATGGCAAGTTTAAAAAAGATTCATCGATTTATCTTCAATAATGACGACCTTGCGTATAAACTTTCATCCCCTATTTCATCCCCTCACAGGTCGATCTTTTAAAAAAGCTCAAACAAATATAGAATTATTTCTTATTAAGTGCCTAAATGCCAAGTTTCATGGTTTTATCTTCGATAGCTACGAACTTCCACCATATAAACTTTCATCCCCTATTTCAACCCCTGAAAGCCTCTTTTTCGCGATACAAAATAACCTATGTTCTTTCCCAGGGTCTATTCTATCTCTGTACCAAATTTCATCAAAATCGGTTCAGCGGTTTAGGCGTGAAAGCGTAACAGACAGACAGACAGACAGACAGACAGAGTTACTTTCGCATTTATAATATTAGTATGGATTTTTTTTTAAATTGACATGTGAAATACGACTTGATATTTTTTGATAATGTTACTGACGGACTGATTTCATTTTTTTTATGAAACTAGCCCAATCCATCACGAACAATTTAGTCTAATTTTGGTCCTAATTGTAAATTTGATTACGTTTATATTATATTAGTCAGTGCCTAAAATCCTAAGCTAATTTAGTTTCTGTGTTGCTCTTAGAACTTTCTTCTTATGCCTATTTCAAACTCTTAATTCTATGTTTATTCATAACTTCCTGCTGATAGACTTAAGTAAGACACTTGTTGTATAGCTATTATAATGTCGCGAGTAAGCAAAATCTTTATTTTATATACAGCGTTTATTTTTGATTCTACCTCAAACTGTAACCAGCCGAAGATTTAAGTGCTGTGAACCGATATCAAAACAAATTGTTGATTTAGAATTAACTACCAGAGCGTAATTCATTTTGAAATATTTTCGAGCAGCAATGTAATGCGAACAATTATTTGATACGACAGAGAAGCGTTCTGTGACAGCTGTCACGTCAACAAGTGCGACGTTTTGAATAAAAATAAAGTGGTATCGCGTGGTGACACATTGCGTGCTAATTAATTTTGTAAGGAATGAAAGGAATGGAAATAAGTCTAATTTTTTTACTCAAACATAATAAAATGTGAAGAATGTGTAAAGAGGCTTAGAGTCACGCAACGAGCTATGGAGAGAGCTATGCTTGGATCCGGAATACGGAAATTCATCGAAGAACTAAAGTTACTGACATAGCTGGAAAAATATGCAAATTGAAGTGGCAATGGGCAGGCCACATCGCTCGAAGAACAGATAACCGTTGGGGGAGAAAAGTCCTCGAGTGGCGACCTCGAACCGGAAGACGAAGCGTTTGCAGGCCTCCCACCAGGTGGACTGACGACATCATGAGAGTTGCGGGGAAACGTGGATGCAAGTGGCGAGTTGTCGTTCATTGTGGCGTTTTAAGGGGAGTTCTTTGTTCAGCAGTGGCTGCTTTCGCTGCTGCTGATGATGATGATGATGAATAAAATGTGATTATTAGGGTCTTCGCTAACTGCCCTTAAAGTTTGAGGTAGTATCAAAAATACACTCTGTATAGGTAGAGTCATTCACGATGACCCGTGGTTCTTATTACAATGCCATTAATGTCTAATTTTGACAAAATCACACGTCTTCGTGGATGACACTAGGTATAGTTCATCAAAAACACTACCTTAGAAAAATAAATCTCTAGTAGGAACTAACGTACCTTTGCTTTTTACTTTAGCTTCTTCATTTTTTAATTTTCTCATCACAAGAACGTCGGCTACTAATTAAAAAAAAAACTCCTAAAAGCCGTCTGCCAATCTCACCCTTGACAGAGATTAAGAAGATGAATTTTTAACGGGGTTCAGTAAGCTGTTTTAACGTAAATCTTTGTTTTTCATTTTCAATAGAAAAAGAAAAAATATACTTATTGAAAAGATTATGGCCGCTGCGCTGTCCGTCTATCTGTTTGCCACTTCATCCAGCCTTTATAATACGTCCCAATGCTGGGCACAGGCCTCTCAGAATGAGAGGGCTTGGACCGTAGTTCCCACGCCCAGTGCGGATTGGGAACTTCACACACTATTAAATTGCTTCGCAGGTTTGTACAGGTTTCCTCATGTTTTTCTTCCTTCACCGTAAACTGGTGGTGTATGCGTTTTTAACAGACTAAAAACGCCTAAATGCTCTGTCTCACACAGTGCCGTATGTCTCTCTCTCTCTCTCGAACGACATGGCGTCGCATAGTTTTTACAAAACGAGCTCTATAGAAAATTAATTATTTTATGTGAAATTGTGAAGTTTTAAGAAAAAATAAACGAATTAACTGCTTCATTGGGATTTACTTCATTCCAAGACCCAACATTTGGTCGAATTCGAGCAGGATTATTGAACCAGCGCACGATTGGAAAAACACGCCATCACTCGCAACCGCCGTTGCTAAGATTTACCAATGTCGGTCGACACAGGAAAACGCATTTTACAACGCAACAGCGTGAAAGGACGCATTACAAGAATTTGGAATTTTTCACAATCCGAAGATGCAAAAGATATACCAGCCGCCAAGGTCAGACTGGCGGCGCTTCAGAAGCTGTTTGAAAGGTACGACGAGCTGCAAACCTTGATAGAATGGACGAGGACGAGAATGTTGAAGACGGGACTGAAGCCAAAACTATGACAGTCACAAAGCATGAACAGGAAAGATGCTCCGTGGAAGAAAAGGTCTACACTGCAAGCGCAGCTTTTCAAAGAATCATAGATTCGCAATGTCATTCGGTTGATAAAAACAAAGACCAACCGACACGCGTCAACGTTAAGCTCCCGCAGTTGGACCTGCCTACCTTTGACGGGAAGATAAAGGATTGGCCGAGTTTCAAGAACATCTTCATGTCGTCGATAGGAGACAGCGCGCTGCCTAACATCCAGAAACTCCAGTACCTGAAGTCAGCTCTACGCGACGAAGCAGCTGGACTGGTCGGTTCCCTTCTCATAACCGAGGACAACTACCAAAAGGCGGTTAATATATTATCTAACAGGTACGAAAATAAAATAATAATAGTGAACCACCACCTAAAGGCCATTGTAAATTGTTCAATAATAACAAGGCACAATATTAAAGATTTTTTAATAACATTGCAACAAAGTTTAGACTCTCTCGATGCACTTGAACTGAACACTAGCAACTGGGATGTTCTTTTAGTATTTTTAATCACCCAAAAGATGGATAGTTCATTAAGAGCATCGTGGGAGATCAGTAGAAAAGAAACAAACTTGCCTACACTTGCAGAATTAATTGAGTTTCTAAATTTAAGGATGACGGCATTTGAGCTGATTAATGACAGACCACCTGAGACCAGGGACAGATGTTCACCAAAACAAAGGTATCTCACAATGTAACTGTGGAAGTGGGGGTCCCATGCATCATGTGTAATGCCCAGCATGTACTAAATAAGTGCCCAGAATTTGAACACTTGTCTCCACCTCAGCGGAACGACTTTGTCCGGAGCAATACTTTATGCTACAATTGTTTAAAACCTTATCGGCATGATCATAAATGCTCCAAACATAGATGTATGTCATGTCATGGCGGCATCATACTATGCTGCACATGGAAAGCCCACCTATACAAGCTAATGCATTTCACTCTTCTTACTTGGCTAATGATATGAGCACACTGCTACCTCTGTCTGCCCTGCCATCGCCTTTACATATAACATGGTGTCTGCGCACTCATTGCCTACACCCACACAGCCTTCACACATGGTGTCTGCGCAAGCATTGCCTACACCTACACAGCCTTTGCACATGGTGTCTGCGCAAGCATTGCCTACACCTACACAGCCTTTGCACATGGTGTCTGCGCAAGCATTGCCTACACCTACACAGCCTTTGAACATGGTGTCTGCGCATACCTTGCCTGCACAAACAGCGCCTTTAGAGCCTACTTCTTCCTTCAGTCAGTCAAACAATACTCTTTATGCACATAGAGTCGGTTTCACTCACACTGACCCCGCTGTACATACAGCCCATTCAATGTAACATAACAATAACAAACATGTCTTACTCTCCACAGCACTCATCCGGATTCAAGATGCGACAGGGCAGTGGCACGCGGCGCGAGCTCTCTTGGATTCAGGCAGTGAGATAAACCTAGTAACTACCCGGTTAGCACTCAAACTTAAGTGTAGCTTAGAGCCTAATGCATGTGCTATTCAAGGAATAGGTACCACAAAACAACAGTCTAATGTTTGTATCACAACAAATATAGCATCACGCATTGGTGATTTTAAGGCTAGTCTTACCTTTTGTCATGGACCGTATAACTGTACCCTTACCTCACTCCTTTGTTGACCCTGAAAGCTGCTGAACATACCTAAACTACAAGCTCGTTCATTAGCAGACCCTAATTTCAATATGCCTGGTGATATTGATTTGCTTATAGGTGCTCAATTATTCTATACAATTATAGGTCAGCAGGCCACATCAGTCTAGGTCAGAATTTGCCTCACATGATAAATTCAGTATTTGGTTGGATTGTTTCTGGCTCACTGGTAGTTGACAGTCAAGCAGTTACATGCACAGCTCAGGTTAGCCTACACCTCACTAACCAATGTGAGCAAATAATATCTCGGTTTTGGGAACAGGAAGAACTGCCCACCAAGCCAGTGCTTACTCCTGAACAAAGATACTGCGAACAACTGTTCATAGATACTACTACCCAAGATGAGAATGGTAGGTACATTGTCCAACTACCAATGAATAGGAATCAATTGACAAGATTGGCAACTCTTTCAATACTGCCTATAGGTGCCTCCTCAGTTAGAGTCAAAATTTGATAAAGATCCAAATTTAGCCAATCAATACAAACAGTTCATACAAGAGTTCATTGACCTGGCCATGCAGAGATTATAGAGGGTGATTTTAAGTGGAGTAATTCTTATCCCATATTTTTTTTGCCTCACCATGCAATCATAAAGCCAGACAGCATTTCAACCAAACTAAGAGCAGTGTTCAATGCTAGTGCGCAGAGCTCAACTGGAGTCTCTTTGAATGACGCCTTATACGAAGGCCCTAACATATCGTCCCCTTACGACCAGAATCGCTTAAAGTCACTTTTGGGCAAAACTGAGTTAAATATATCGTTAGAATGTACTTTCCAAGATCTACATGCTGTTGAAACCCGTTTTACTGTACGATACTCCAATACCGAGTTACGTTTTTCTTAAGCTCACTTAAAGCCGATTTTTAAGAAAATCAACAGCCAAAAAACAACTACGCGTTGGTTAAACAGCATTTTTTTTTATTTTACAACAGCAAAAATATTTTAATGTCAAACAAGCGATTTTGGAATGTTAAGATTTCAATAAAAATGCAATTTGAGTACTGCCTAAAAGTGCTAAAATAATGATAGTAGGTTTCGCCTGTTGAGCATTACTTTATATTTCAATTATTGCAACAGCGAAAAAAACTAAATATAATATAGGCGATATTGCTTGTAACAATGTTTGCTTCGACCATAAGAAGCGCTACAGCCAAAATCGCTTAAGTATCGCTTAGACGTTTCGCGCTGTATTGTAAGTAGTGTGCACTTTGTGTAGGCTAGCTAAGTCGGTTCGTACACGCTTGAAAGCACGATTCATAGTAAGTAATTTTTAAAAACTTATTTAGGTAATTATAGATCTGTTCACTAACGAAGTCTGCCCCTCCACATTCTATCAAAAGTCAAAGTCAAAGTCAAATATCTTTATTCAATTTAGGCTATAACAAGCACTTATGAATGTCAAAAAAAATCTACCACCGGTTCGGAAAAACCTCTGCTGAGAAGAATCGGCAAGAAACTCAACGAGGTATTATATTTTTTTTTAAAACAGATTTACAATATTATTAAATGATATGTATACATCACAAGTATTTAACACAACTTTTTTATTTTAACACAGTAGGTTCGCTATTTGAAGGGATCGCTAATGCGGATCGGAATTATTTCAAATATCCCTGTCCATGATATAATCATTAACTTTATAATACGCCTTTGATATTAATGTCTTCTTAACAATAGATCTGAATTTTTATCCGTTTCATTTGTAATATTTTTGGAATTTTATTATCTATAATTGTAATTGTACCTAAACGTATCCGTACGACAAGTCTATGTGTGCGTAGCTCGAACTTGTCCTCGTGGCTTCAGTCACAAGCGTACCGTCAGTCACGCACACTAAGACTAAGACAATGTGTAAGTACTTAAGAGGTTTTCTCGTGTACATTAATAATTAGCGTGGAGGGGCGCGCCTTCGTGAGTGAACAGATCTATGTATAACAGCGATTCACTTGCCGTATATTTAACAGTGTTTCTTTCAGGTGACGATAAGGAGCATGGATTCAGGTTTCGATGTACTAAATAAGCCGCGTATCCACTAGAGGCAGCCTCGGGCCAAGCGGCTGCTCGCTCCGAGGCCGCGCAAGTGGAGACGCTGCCAAAGGCACGGCTCAGACTGAGGCTCCTTTGAGCACGGTCAAAAAACCGACAAAAATATGGCTCGGCTCGCGGTGCCTGAGGCCTGAGGCTGCTCTAATGGATACGCGGCTATAGAAAACATATAACCAGATCCAACAGACCGTCAAATGAACCGTGATTGTCATTTAGATAACTACTTATTTACTACTTCGTATCGTAGGTACGTCGTATCAATGAAAAGCTTATTATCACGGCATAAAACATTTACGTGTCACACATTTTCATTGTTCTTGGCTTAGGTAATATAATTATCCATGGCTGGTTTGAGTAGCCACAGCTAAGACAAGCAGTGATGAAGAAGAGACTGATGATTATACCATTAAGGTTATTTTTCATCACTGCTTGTCTCAGCTGTGACTACGTCCGGCACACGCTCAATAACGTCTTCATCACAGGCCAGTGCAACCAGCCATGGTGAATCTCCGGTATAACATTTTTTTTGTAAAAAGTCATAAATTTTATTTTTTTAGCTGCGCTTATTGGCAGTGGATTAGTGTATAGCTTTTTAATGCAGGTAGTTTAAATTCCTCTACTGAAAGAGGTTCAACAGAGTTTGGATTCGATTTTCTGTTGCCTTGTCTTGTTCGACGGTTGGTTTGCAAAGTTAAAGGCCTGGTATCAAAACTCAAAAAGTCAGACGACATGTCGTAATTGATAAAAATATTACCTATACAAATATTAAGCCAAGAACAATGAAATGTGTGACAACGTAAATGTTTTATGCCGTGATAAGCTATTCAATGATACGACGTACCTACGATACGAAGTAGTAAATAGTAGGTATCTAAATGACACTCGCGGTTCAGTTCGACGGTCTGCTGGATCTGGTTATACTATTTTTCTATTTAGTTCATCAAAACCTGAATATCCATGCTCGTTATCGTTTTGATGAAGAAGAAGACTGATGGTTATTACCATTACGGTTCTTTTTCATGACTGTTTCAGTGGTTACTTTGAGCCTTGAGACGCTAAGTGCCTTTTTATTAAATTGTTTGAATAAAATATGTTTTGTTGTATGCATGTAATCAAAAGTTCCATAATTAAATGTATTAAGCAGCACATATGATATTAAGGAATAACGTAATATCTCACATATACTAGAAATATACTACTATATTTAAGACTTTAGCTCGCTAGTTTCATTTATTTATATTTTTTGGGCTATTTGGTACCTATTTGTTGAAATAGATTGATGGAACTCTTTCGAAAATACAAGTTATATGTCTTTGAATGATAAAACAAACAGAATAATGCTACATTGCATATAAGATAGAAAAACAGAAAAAAAGCCTAGAGTCAAAACATCTTAGAAATATTTTGCACTTTTAAGCGCGCTTAAGAGGTAAATTCACGATTTGTTTAAGCCAATACCTCTTATTTGCGCTGAGACTTAACTAAAACTTAAATTGTATAAACATGTAAGCATTCTACACTGTATTCGGCGAAAAATGCTTCAATTATGGACTTAAATGATATTTTATCCAATATATCTGCGTAAACTTGCTAGTTTAGAAGATAAAAAAAAACGTGTCTACAGGCAAAATCGCTTATCTGCAGTACCTTTTGAAGAAAAGCCCTATTTTAACCTACTCGGCGCGAGTATAGAGTAAATAACATAGCCCTATCCTATTAAGGGATAAATTATCTAAATAGAACACAGAGATGTTTTTAGTATAACTAGCTTTTATAGGTTTTTAGAGCATGCAAACCTTTAATGCGTTTTTCTCGAAACTACATTTCATGCAGATAAGCGATTCTGGTTGTAAGGGGACGATATATAATAATGTGTTAGATATTATTCTTCGCTTTAGGATGCACAAATTTGTATTTACAACAGACATAGTAAAAATGTTTAGAAACATTCTGGTCACTCCTGAACAACGCCCTCTGTTAAGATTACTATGGAGGGAAAATAAAACAAGCCCCTAGTATGCATTCAATTGAAAACCGTTACTTATGGTACCAAATGCGCACCATACTTGGCATGTCGCACCCTCAGAGACTTAGCTGACAGGTACAAACACACACATCCACATGCCTCCCAGTGTATTGAGGAACAGTGCTTCATGGATGATTTGATGAGTGGCGGGATAATATCCAATCTGTCAAACGTTTGTGTGATGAGCTTATTGACCTACTACATAAGGGTTGTTTCTCACTACACAAATGGTCTTCAAATAGCAATGATATACTTCTACATGTTACCACACACACTGACATAAACATAGCATCATACGATTTCTCACCTGAATGTATTGTTAAACGCTAGGATTAAAATGGGTTCCTACCAAGGACTGTTTCACAATCGCCATGCCCGACTCTGCTGCAAAGAAAAACACTAAAAGGACAGTATTGTCTAAAATAGCACAGATATTCGATCCTCTAGGTCTGTTGTCACCAACCACTATTAGCGCTAAGCTGTTGATGCAGAACATATGGAAGCAGAACCTAGACTGGGATTGCATCCTTCCTATAGAATTAGAGACCCAATGGGTACATTTCATAAGTAACCTACAATGTTTGAAAGGAATGGAGCTACCCAGGTACTATTTTTCGGACATACCTATCCAACTATATCTACTAGGGTACTGTGACTCATCTTCACTAGCATATGGGGCCTGCATATACCTACGGGCTACTTACCCTAACAGGATGCCCAGCTGCACGTTGGTTATGGCTAAAACAAAGGTAGCACCTATTAAGCCTGTGTCTATCCCAAGATTAGAATTGTGTTCAGCGTTACTACTAGCACGAATAATATGCAAATTGCATGACATTTTTGCCAAATTTAAAATAGAAAAAACTTATCTATTTAGTGATTCAACCATAGTACTTTATTGGTTAAAAGCTCCCTATAAAAAATATAATGTGTATGTTTCTAATAGGTTAATGGAGATTTTGGAAAGTACTAGTGTTGAAAACTGGTATTATATCAATACAAAGGAAAACCCAGCTGATTTGCTTACACGAGGGATCAGCCCCGAGGAATTGGTACACTCAGTCCTGTGGTGGCAAGGTCCAAAGTGGGTTTGTAAGGATCTTAATGAGTGGCCCATATCCGAGCCTCTCGACTTAGAGGAGCTTAACAATAGACTTGAAATAATACAACCAACAAAAACCATACACTCCATAACAGTTAGTATGAGCTTATATGAATATTTTAACACAGTCTCATGTTTTACACGGTTAAACCGCATTATGGCATACGTTTTTAGATTTAGGGACAATTTAAAGTCAAAAACAAAAAATTTTAAACCCCTCTCGGTGACAGAGCTGAATAACGCGCATGATTTCATCATACGAACTGTTCAACAGCAGTACTTTCCTAGAGAAATAAAAGAGCTAAATTCCTTAAACCCAAATGATAATTGCACTGAATTGTATACATTTAAAGGCAGTCCTATGCGGAAACTAAACCCTTTTTTGTCTGATAAATTAATTCTTCGTGTGGGTGGTAGGATTAAACATGCGAATGTAAGCTTTGATCACGCTCACCCTATCATACTACCTAGCAAATCACATGTCACCAAGCTTATCATTGAACAGTATCATAAGAGGTTGTTTCATGAGGGTATACAGACAACACTTTCAGCTGTCAGATTCAGGTACTGGCCTATCAGAGGTAGGAATGAGGTAAGAAAAGTAATTCACCGGTGTGTACGATGCATTAGGTTTAGAGCAGTCACTTGTAAGCAGCAGATGGCTGCCTTGCCAGATCCAAGGGTGTCTCTAGTGCGTGCCTTTGCTCAGGTCGGTATAGATTTCAGTGGTGCTATAAATATTAGGAATCATATGCAGCGCAATTGTAAATATACAAAAGGCTATATATGCTTATTCATATGTCTGGCAACTCGTGCCATTCACATAGAACTTGTGGGTGATCTTACCACTCAGTCATTTATAAATGCATTAAAGCGATTTATAGGCAGGCGAGGCATATGCAGTCATATTTACTCAGATAATGCAACTACCTTTAAGGGTGCTCACAATGAGCTTAACGAATTGTACAAATCCTTTCAGAATGAGACCTCCTACAGCGAGATCGTAAACTTTTGTTCCAGTAATCAGATTCAGTGGCAGTTTACTGTGCCTTTAGCAAGCCACATGGGTGGGATTTATGAGTCAGGTATTAAATCCCTGAAATTATTGCTTAAAAGGCAGTTATGTAATAGCAAATTGACCTACGAACTATTAAATACTATACTCATACAGATTGAGGGAATTCTCAATAGTCGTCCTTTGTGCCCCTTGTATGACGAACCAAACGATCTGACCTGTCTGACCCCAGCTCACTTTATCATAGGGGCGCCTATTGTGGATTTACCTGAACCTAATGTAGGTAATATTTCTGAGAATAGATTGTCATTATATAAGAGAATAACTCGTTTTAAACAAATGTTTTGGAAGCAATTTTATAAACAATACTTGTCAGAATTACAGGCAAGAAGTAAATGGTTAAGTAAGACTGATAATTTAGAGGTCAATACTATTGTACTAATTAAGGACGAAAATACTCCACCATCCTGCTGGCCATTAGGTAGGGTCATCGAAGTCTACAAAAACAAATCTGATAATCTGGTAAGATCAGCACTTATAAGGACAGCAAATGGAGAGTATCATCGGCCAATACATAAACTTGTGTTGTTACTTAAGCAATAGACTCATTTTTTATTAAATGATGGTCCTTCGAGTGATTTAAATTAAATTGATCATTAAAATCTAGGTGACTCTTCAAGCTTGATATTTTGTTCCTTGTAGCTGTGAAAGTACAGTCTGTGCCATAAAATTTAATTGCTAATTAAGTCAAGGTGACTATTTAATTTTGCTATTTTATTTTATTGCTGTGAAAGCTCAAATGTTTAAATGGGTTAATTTTGGTCTTACCTTTAATAAGATTCTAATATAGAAAATGATTAAAGACTGCTATAAAAATTTGGTAAGGTAAGCAGAGTCAGTGTACTTAAGTTATATGTATAAGGGTCTTAAAGTTAGTTGGTAGCTTTAAAGTCTAAGAGACATTTTAATTTCTTCATTTCACAATTTTGTAGTTGTAGCTACTTTTATTTTAAACAGACAATTGCAGTCATTGTAAGAGGTTGACCCATAAACTATGTTTTGCAGAATTTAATTTACTTAAGCCTTAAAATATTTCTTATTTTAAATGATGTTGGTTTTAAAGTAAAGTTGTCCTCTTTTGTGTGGCGGTGAGTATGTATGCGTTTTTAACATACTAAAAACGCCTAAATGCTCTGTCTCACACAGTGCTGTATGTCTCTCTCTCTCTCTCTCGAACGACATGGCGTCGCATAGTTTTTACAAAAACAGCTCTATAGAAAATTAATTATTTTATGTGTAATTGTGACGTTTTAAGAAAAAATAAACGAATTAACTGCTTCATGGGATTTACTTCATTCCAAGACCCAACAGGTGGTAGATAAATTTCAAATGGGATTGCGCTAATGAATTTCGTAAAATTGTATATTAAGAACCGTAATACATACTCGTAGATAGACATGGTTTTTTTTTTTAATTTATAGTGGCCACTAGATTTGGTTTGGATCGCATTTCCAATCTAACCTTACTTACTCTTTCAGCGAATCCGTAGAACGTACATATATATAATCTGAAACTCGTCAGTGTAGTTTGGTGGTGGTGATAGATGGGTTTGTGTGATTCCTATGTATTCGTGCAGTGTGGAGGTGGAGGAACTGCATGAACACACATTTCTTGCATAAACGCTCTATCATAAGGTAAAGGAGCAAGTAATTGTTTCTGTTAAGCGCTCAAATACTGACCCGTTTCGAACTCTACGAGTACCGGAACCCTGATCTTATAAAAACCCGTTTCGACCCCTTACGAGTTCATTTTCAAAACTAACTTAAGCTCCTGCTCAGATCCTTGATTTTATAAAAAAAACATTGTCAAGCAGTACGGAACCATCTTTGGACTAAAAAAAAGAACCGGCTATCTCGTTAATTTAATCCGGGACTCGCCCTAATCCCGGTGTCGTTAATTACTGCACGCGGTGTCATGTCACTCTCAATTAGATTAAACGTTTAATTATTAAGCGAATAAATAACGGCGAAAACTTTTGGGTCTCTATAAGTATTTTCATCTCGGCCTATATACGTACTGCTCGGCACAGGGCTCCTTGAAGAATGAGAGGGCTTGGACCGTTCCCACGCAGCCCAGTGCGAATTGGGAACTTCACCGCAAAATTGTCCCACTGTTGGGCACATGCCTTGCAGATTGAACTGTAGTTCCCTTGAGGAACGGAAACTTTGCCCACTCTATAGAATTGCTTTGCAGATTTCCGCGCGTTGTTTTCCTTCACCGAAAAGCTCAGTAAATCAAAGTATTAAAACCTGACCCAAGATCCATGGTCTCGAGAAGATGTTAAACTATACTATTTACCAGCGCCGCGATAGCATATTAGTGAAAATGACACTAATTTTACGTTAGAAAGCACGACATTATACACACACACACACACACACACACACAAACATCACGCCTGTATTCTCAAATGGGGTAGGCAGAGCACACGAAACGTTACCGCTTCGGAGCCACTTTTAGCAATTTTAGGTTTTAAGTTTGACAAAAACGGTACAATAGTGATATTTTGCTAGCCTGTCGCCTACGGTATCATCATCATCATCCCAGCCTATATACGTCCCACTGCTGGGCACAGGTCTCCTCTCAGAACAAGAGGGCTTGGGCCATAGTTCCCACGCGGGCCCAGTGCGGATTGGGAACTTCACACGCACCATTGAATTGCTTCGCAGGTTTGTGCAGGTTTCCTCACGATGTTTTCCTTCACCGCAAAGCTCGTGGTAAATTTCAAATGCAATTCCGCACATGAATTTCGAAAAACTCAGAGGTGCGAGCCGGGGTTTGAACCCACGACCCTCTGTTTGAGAGGCGATAGGTCAAACCACTAGGCCACCACGGCTTACGGTATATCTTAACCTATATCCTCAGTCGCCTCTTACGACATCCACGGAAGCAATGGAGAGGTGTAATTCTTTTTTTTTTATTTTTTTTTTATTCTATTTGATGGCGAACGAGCAAGTGGGTCTCCTGATGGTAAGAGATCACCACCGCCCATAGACACCTGCAACACCAGGGGGATTGCAGATGCGTTGCCAACCTAGAGGCCTAAGATGGGATACCTCAAGTGCCAGTAATTTCACCGGCTGTCTTACTCTCCACGCCGAAACACAACAGTGCAAGCACTGCTGCTTCACGGCAGGATTAACGAGCAAGATGGTGGTAGCAATCCGGGCGGACCTTGCACAAGGTCCTACCACCTGCAAACCTAACCTGACACCACACGAGTACATTATAGTCACTACAATATAATAAACATTTCACTTAGGAGAGGGGTCTCCTTTTCCTGCATAGTATATTTTCCTACAAAAATAACCAATCCGCTCGATACAAATACGCGCGGCGTCCCAAGTTGCGCTGAGTTACTTATATAATTTCCCTTGTTCGTCTTTCCAATACTCGTGCGTGCCTGTTCGCTCAATTTGAGATACGGAGTATTATTTCGCCCAACTAATGTTTTCGTAGTCCAAGAGCGTGTATGCCTTGTTATGGTGTTATTTTCGTAATAATTGCTTTTATAAGTTTTTATATCATAAAAAGTATTCTCTTAATAAAAGGTTCTCAAAATTATACGCCTTTTCGTAAAAATAATTTTTTATTTAATTATCGACATCTTTTTATATGCACACAATTGTTTCTCCTTTGCTAATGTCAACATCTCTGTGAATGTAAAACGATAATTTTTTTTCATGTATTTTAGGCGCATTATTCTACGAGTACAATTTTTGTGTGTGATCTACTCAGTGCTATATTGGCATTATAAGTAGGTAACTTGAATATATGTACTTTTTCACGTGCTTTTGCATGCGCGTGCGACTACAAAATACTAAATGCTTAGCCTTATTAAGCAAAAAATTGTAACATGCTGTTTGGCACTCAATCGACAACATTATTTTTCACTGCTCAGGCTTGTAAAGTTCGCGTTTATGCTGGATCTAGGCGACATAAAATGACTTTTTATGCTCTAGGTCATAAAGTATTTTTTTTTCTAAGACCAAGGCAATCAGGTGTAAACAGCCACAAACAAAGAAAGTTTTAACATACTTATTTTTTTATAAAATCAATCAAAATAGATCAATAAAACTAAAAAAAATATAATTATATAGTAATGCGGGAACAATAAAAGATACATAGTAAGCGAACAATTTTGTTTCCGCTGTTGCTATTTCATTTCCTCGCCATCGAAATGAAAAGCAGTGTAAAACTCGAGCATTAAACCCATTTTCCCCTCGACTTGTCTAACCCCGCCGTACTGGCTCGGGTGGCTATATAAACGTCTAGGGTAAAATGGGTCGTGTTATGCTCCTGTTGTACAATCTACTATTTATGTGCTGTCAGAACGCGATTCCCATAGATTTTATACAACAATACTGAACTCATTAGCAAACTCATGTGAACTCATTTTTTTTTTTTTTGCTGCTTAATTCACCGCCAGCTCTTAGCCTAGACGTCGTATCTAGTAACATACGCTCGATTTCACAATACTGATATATATGATTATATATAAATTGGAAGCTGTGTTCGCGATGATAAAGTAACTCAATGTGCACTGTTGCTTTTGGGCAAGGCGCCAGAAAGGGAAGGCTCTGAATTGTAACCGATTTAACTTGTTGAGTCTAAGCTAAAATGTAGTAGTTGTCATAGCAGTTACAGTTCATTTCATTAAAAAAAACTACTTTTTTAGGGTTCCGTACCTCAAAAGGAGAAAACGGAACCCTTATAGGATCACTTTTTCTCGTCTGCTTGTCAAGGCCCTTTTTCTCGGGAACGCTTGGAGGTATCAAGCTGAAATTTATACCAAATACTGAGGTCTACTGTTCCTTGGAGCTGTGAAAAAATCAAACTCTAAGCCAACGCAATCAAAAGATGCAGCCGTTTATGTTGCAAATTGCCGCAAATTTTCAAAACTCGCAAGGGAATCAAAACCTACACAACCAACTAGAAAAGTCTGAAAATCTTGATTTTATGTCTGTCTGTAAATTTCAATGCCTACTACTAAACTAATACCACTACTACGTATTTTTTTTGTTTTTTGTTTTTGTGTAATTTGCGAAGTGCAAATAAATATTTTCTATATCAATTTTTCTTCTGCTTTTTCAAAGACCAATATAATCTGACCCCATAGGTACTGGGTACATTTTCTTTAAGAGTAGGGCTCTGCATACACTGGATGTATTAAATCACTCGGAAAAAGCGAGAAATATTCCCGTTTTACTTACATACCTATAAATGTTTACGGAACCCTCTGCGCGAGTCAAGTCGCACATGCCTGGTTTTTTTTTTAAACAGAATCAGGCTTGCGTTTAACCACAACCACGTTTGACGATGTTAAGCGAAGATGTGGATTAAAATAGAGCACAAACTAAGAATACAGATAAAACTAAATACCTAAGTTAAGAACTTAATACCTAACCTACTAAATTAAATCTAAAATACATACGCTCGAAAAACATAACCGTCTTTTGGGCAGTCGGGTAAACGGGCCCCCGTGGCATGGTGCCCAAAAAGATGGCAGTATTCTCTTGTTGAACGACGTTGAGTGACATACCTACTTAGCTGCCAGCCCTATGGCCTTTTGGGCAGTGGGTTAAAAATGAGTTTCTATGTTAATCTGACGTTTGTCAGGCGTTGAATGTACAGGTGCAATAGTACGGAAGCATTTAGATGACAATATATAATAAAGAGTGATGAACTCAGCAAAACTTTAAATTGTACGGTGGCGTCTTTTGGAAAAAAGACTAACTTTCATTTTGTAGTAGTTGCAATAGCTCTCTATAGATATCCGTAGTCAATCCGTAGTTTACACGTCATTAATTTGACGTAAACTAATTAAGTCCATATAGGTGCAGTTTTTATCTGATATAAAACGTCACTTAATAAATACGATGATCGATGGACGATCCGTGTTCGGAAATCGTCGTGAACAGTCAATTGTCTTTTCCGAAGACCGATGTGCAATCTTATCGCCGGGTACTGTACCTACTGTAATACCACCGTGGCGGAAAAAGGCAGCTCTCGCCAGAAGTGCTTTGTGGCTTATACTAACTGAACAGCCAATGAGGGCTATCGCGTATGAATTCGCCGCTAGAGGCGCTAGTAAAGCGTGAGGTCTCCGAAATGTCAAATCTCATATTTTTTGGGTGAGCGCGGGTTTATTTAAAATTAGAATAATTTTATGAATATTTTGCATAATCTGAAATTAATTATGGAAATTCTGCATTACGGGGCAATGCATGTCTGTGTTTTGAGACAGTTTTGTCTTTCGGAACTTTTGTCCTCCCTTTTTTCCGATCAAAACGGGACTACGCAAACACTGTGGTTAAACTTTGTTTTCACGCTCGTAATAACAGACTTTGAAAGCCACACTAAAAACCTCACGCAACAGTGGCGCCATCTAGAAAGACAAAAACGATAGCCCTTATTGTCTTTTTCCGAAGACCGATGTGCAATCTTATCGCCGGGTACTGTACTGTACTACCACGGTGGCGGAAAATAGCAGCTCTCGCCAGAAATGCTTTCTGGCTTATATCTAACTTAAAACGCGATGCACAGCAACATAAGCCATTGTGACTCAAAACAAATTACCACGCTTACCACACTTGATACCTCCACGCCTCGGCTCCACGAGGCACCACATTATAATATAAATGGGAAAACTGGGCAACTCGGCCAGCTTTGTATAGGATTA